>NC_092686.1:36627311-36814811 GCF_964275005.1 Diadema setosum
CATTGCCTTTTTTTTTTTTTTTTAAAGGGGTGGGGCAGTCAAACTTCACCATTTCAGAGTCAAATTGAATCTGAGATATCATCATTGTACCTATAATGTTAAACTGCAAATTTTCTCTTGCATGAAACTTTTGCATATTTTGCAAGGAGCCAGAAAAGTCTAATGCAGGTTTTGTCTGTACACAATGCATTGAATACCAGTTGCAATTCACAAAAGTTTCATGTCACAAAAAAGGTCGTCAGCTCCAATTCACAGATGTTTGTTGTTTTACACTATTCCTCTTCTTCATTAATGCCCCTTAGCATACAGCAATTTCCAATAAAAATAACTGCCCAACTTTCCTTACGTACAGATGCACTTTACAAGTAGGCCTATTATCTATTTGTAAGAGATTTTAGAACTATATGATCCCCTGTTTTTGTTTTGAATTGAAAGATTCATCATGATTGCTCTAGAAGATAGGCCTATACTTAAAAATATTATTTGACATGCAGGAATTTTTTCCCCTTTTCCAATCAATTAGATAAAAGAGAATATTCAGAAGAGGTTTGTCTATGAGCAAAAATGGGAGAGTTGTAATGAAATAACATCGTCACCTTATCTTATAGGTGACCAATAGAGCTGTTTCAGGCAGATGTTCATAAAAAATTAACATTATTTCATAATGTTGTGGCTTTTTCATCCAATCTCAATAACACTTTCATCATTCCATTTAACTGACTCCTTTTCCTAAAGTGAATTTGAACATGGAGTGGAGTTCATTTGGTGGTTATTCACAAGGTTTGCCAGAAAGGGATACCCAACGGGTTAATTTCAGCTTGTTTGGCAGTTTTTTTGTCTGTTAGAATTAGTTACAGAATCCTCATCAACTGTAAAAATAATTCAAGATAGGCCTAATATAGACTGCAGCATCAAACAACAACTCATTTTGTCCTTTCAATTGAACCAATTTGGCAAGTCCCTAGATGATGATGAATCAGCCTTGTTAAACGTGGGATGCCAAAAGTAACTTGGCAGCATACAGTATAATCACCGCATTGGACTTCTTTATCAGTGTGAATCTCAAGCCTAATGGATGCTCTCAAAAATGTAGGATAAATATGTTACACGAATGTCATTATGACCATGAAATGTTCTTTTCTCAAAATACCTCTAGTAAACAACTTTTCTTAAAAAAAGAGAACAGAATGAGAGAAGCTCCTTGTGCTCTTTCTAAACTTATATGATGTACCCAGCTGTGCTGCACAGTTGTTGCTATGTTACAATCTACACATGATGATATCTTCATAAGATATGAAAGTGTATTCCCCAAATATCCTGTGATCGAAATCTCATCTTCAGACAAGATATCTGATAGAAGTTCTCTCGGGGTAAATGGCGTGGAATTGATTTCCTTTCCTTCCTCAATGATAAAAAAAAAAAAAAAATGAATATGTATCTCTGTTCTTGAGAATGCACAATATCAACATGATGACATCTTGGTGAGACATTGAGGGAATTCCCGATATGCCCTGTGATCATTATCGCGTCTTCAGACAAGGGGGTTAGTCTGGGAAACTTTGAAGGATTTGACTCCCTTTTCCTTCCTTGATTTAAATGACAGATATGTCTCTTTGTTCCTGTGAGGAAGGCGATCCATCCTCCTAACCAATAATCTAATAATACCATAACAAACCAAATGAGGGCCTCCGGTCTCTTGGCTTTATCAGTGATGCGTATCAAATGCAATCACTTCAATGTTCATTATATTCTAGTAGATGGAATGGAACCACACATAGTCTGGACGATGCACAATACAAGTATTACTGTCTGTCCTGAACTCTGTCTGTCTGCATGTATGTATCTGTGTCTATCTATATTTCCATCTAGCAATATTTATGTATGTATAATTACTCCTGTCAAGCATGAACTGTTAGGCTGGTGCACATTGTAGGACAGAAGTGATTACTTTAAAAAAAAAAAGCCTGTGATATCACTACTCCCGACAGTTTTTAATGGTTGAATTCTTACACTTGAACTTGAACGGATATCAAAAAAAAAAAATACAGTCAAACCTGTTTAGAGATGCTTCTATGTGGAAACAAGAACATGGTAATGATGTATAGCTGTTCCCATAGAAAATTTGCTTTCTACATTTACACCCAAGATTTGGATAACAGTCTCCATATAATTATTTAACAAAATATTGCCTTCAATAAGCGCTACAACTGAAATAAAGTAGCTGCTTTGATAATAAATTCTGATATATTGTATCATGGTCTACCTCTGTTCATACAAAAACCATTATTCTAGTCTGTGTATCTTATATTTTTTTGATGGATGCCACTATAGATTCACCCAATTTACACTAATCTCTTATCCACGACTCCTAATTCCTGAATGGTTTCAAGACATGGATGAATAGTACTGTATGTGTCATATTCTGTGAGCATATCAAATTTTGGAAACAGCAACCTGTACAGAAAAAAAATTATTGTGTTAAATTTTTGATTGAGAGCCACAGCGACAAAACATCTTTATCTTTAAAGTAGGCATTACATCACATTTATAATATTATTTGCGATTTACATCTATACATTTGTGAAGAGTGTAGGGAACTTCTAATTGTTAAAATGTGCTATAGAAATGATGCTATAATGAAAATGATAAAATGGCAAATAGGTACATGTGTTACAGAGGTTAAATTTTCCAACTTAGAGACAATAAATATTGCCTCTGCATCATTATCAAGGCATATTGTTAATTTATTGAAAATATGACGACTTGTGAACTTTGTAAATATATAAAACCAATCACAGGTACACTATCTGCCATGGCATTTGAGTGCGCCTGGCAGCACACTGACTACAGATTCAGATGCTAGATTTTTACATGTTGACAGAAATTGTCAAACAATTCAACCTGCAGAACTACTTTACAAGACCACTCTGCCTTAGGAGGGGAAAAGGGGAGAAAGGAAGAAAACGGGTAAGAATCCGTCGTCAGGTCTAAAAATGCTGGAACTCTGAAGTATCGCATAGGAAATGGTAACTTTATCACTTTCATCCAGCGTGGGATGACTTTTTTTTTAATAGACTCGTTTGAAGTTTGGGGACACGTGCTAACTTTGAAGAGGATACACGCTTTGACCATCAAACCCCTTTTCACCAAGGAATGACCACAAAGTTCAGCAGAGTGACACAGTTGATGACAGTGATATGGCTTTAGGGCACGCTTTGGCACCATTTTCTGCCAGCACACATATTTCCATGATCATTTCCCGAGTTGCTAAGGATATTGGTAACCCTGAATAAGCGAGATTTACTTGCTCCATTGCATATCCCATGCATTGAATCTCAAAGAGGATCTCTTTGATATGGCTTGAAATGACAGCTCATAAAAAATATCATTATCACCCCGATCCCTCCACTTATTAAATGCTTACAATCCTGGAAAAAAAAAGGACAACAGATGGATATTCATGTGAATCTTTACCCTTTAGTATATCAAGTTATAGTTTACTCTTGGTATCTTTACAACCCCACAAAACTGCCAATTGACTTTCACACAGACCTACAAGAAAACCTTTCACAATGTGTTACTACAGTAGAGTACAGTATATTTCATTTCATATTTGTTGATTAAGATTTTTGATAACACAAAAACAATGGTGCTGCACTCTCCTGATATGTAATATTAAGATATACATTCTACCAAATAAGCCAATTTTAGGCAGTCGAGTGTACCATGACGTACATAATTATACTGGTACACAGGCCAAATCTAGAAGTAACTGTATTACTATTGCCATGGTTCAACGGATCTCATTTACTAAAACAAACATGTGAATTCAAAAGGAGTCCATGGCGATTTCCATGACAGCACACATTCATTTGTGCATAGAATGGGTTGCTACAGAACGAGATGGACATATAAATATAATGTCTGACAGAACTCTTTGAACAAGGGCAAGAAAATTGAAATATGGACAGTCGAACATTCTACAATGATTGACTGCAATGTAGAGGGAAAGGCTAAAGTCTTCTATCGAGCCCCAGATCCAGCCAATGCACTAGGGTAGCCTACTTTCTACATCAAACTTGTCAAGCTGCACATTGGCACATATCTAGCTAGAGAGTCTAACTTTAGGGAGCACCTTTCTCAAAAATCTCCTGTAATACTGTTGCCATGTCTCTCACAAGACACGTGCAAAGAGTAAATCTCCCATTTCATCCCAAGCACAACATGTATCCTAAACTCATTTCCCTTCTTTTTTTCCCCCTACATCAAATGTTTCACTTGAGAAACAGAAAAAAAAAGAAAGAAGGAAGGTCTAGAATGTGTGCATCGTGGAAATATCACAGATAAAATTTGCTGTCCCTGTGAGTTGCACTTGTTCTTATCACAGATTACGGGCATTTCCCCCCACTGCTGAAAACCGTGCCAAAAGAAAGTGAGTTCACTCCATGTCGACTGCATGCCTTCTGCAAGTTGTGAAACTAGAAAGTTTTCTCAGCTGCTCACTGGCTTACTTTTCACTTTTTCCCCAAAAATTTATCTGAACTTGTGTCTCTGGGTGTGCGTATTTGTGTGTGCGAGAGAAAAAGGGGAACGGGAAAGGTTGATGGTGGCAGTGATGCTGCCAAAAGAGACCAAAACTTTGTTGCTTGCGTCAAAGGATGTGTAAACGTATCCACCAGAACTGCCAATCTGCGGCCTATGGCAAATCTCTAGGTCGATCTTCTTGGCAAATCATATTGAAGGGAAAATAAAGAATATGAATCAAATCCTCCCAGTGAAAGAGATAAAACAAAAAATATACTCAAATTCTGACATGGGAAGCTCCGAAATTTCTGACGTCAAGAAACTTCTAGGAGTTGAAACATATCCAACAGATCTCATTTACTAAAACAAACATGTGAATTTGAAAGGAGTCCATGGCAATTTCCATGGTTACATAGTGATGCACAATGCATAAACTTCAAATTTGGTACTCACGTTCATATACATTTCTAAATGAACTATATGAATAGAAAAATTCCCAGAGTGACATAATCAATAATGTCACCAAATATATGTGCACATTTATTAAAGTGAAAAAAGAGTAATATTGTATACAACTGATGTCTATTTTTGGACACTAAAGCACTGAAACTCACTTTTATGTGACCTAAAGGTTGTTATATCTACAGGGAACAGATGGTTAAAAATTTTCATATGTACATGTGTCTGACTTATTCAGAATACCGGTAGCTGAAGAAATATGAAGCGACCATCAAAATACCTCCACAATTCCTCTAAAACAAATAACCACCACCAAAAAAAAGTCAAGTCAAATATCTCACAAAGGTGGGACTACGGCAAGGGAAAGGTAATTGAATTGGCCGTCTCCCAGCATGACTTGCAAGATGCCGGTGTAAACCAATTGGGATACTGGAATTACGCTGAGGGCTTCACTAGCTTCCTGTCTACGATGAGGAGGGTGTGTCGCAATGAAAGCACGGTGGCATCAGCACTTTGGTCCTTCCACCTTAAAATCATCTTAATGATAATTAATGATAATTCACTATGATGCTGATGATGATGATGATAGTGGTGACAATAATAAAATAATGATAATTAAATAATAATGATAGTAGAGCTAGTAGTAGTAGTAGTAGCATTAAAAAAGTAGTATAGAAATAATAGAAGGATTTGGGATATTTGTAGACTATCCCTTCTCAATATTAATGATAACTTCTTCTAAAATATGAGACTACAATTACTCTGCATAAAGAACAATTACTACATTAATTCTATAGCACATTATGTACTTGAGAATTAAGGTTACAAACTCAGACCCAAGGACTTTAATAGGATGTCAGATAATTCCCCCAAAAAACTTGAAATATAGTTTCTGTATGCAACTCGCCACAGTACATTAAAGTTCCGTTTACATAACATTTCTTAACTTTAAAGATTAACTTTAATCAAAGTTTTAAACTTCGATGACTAGGTTGTGGTTTTAAACTATGACACAGCTCCATTAAAGACACCTAAGTCTTACACATCAAACTTCCAAGCGAGAGTCCCACTCGAATGTTAAACCACCACAAAAAAAAAAAAAAAATGAAGAAATACATACAAGCAGCACTCATGATGGACCCAATATTTCTGATGAAATGGTAGTGTAAAACACACACTGGAGGTTAACCCAGAAGCTATTATTATAAAGGGGAGTAGGGTTCACAGAGACAACATGCTAATTTTTTATTTCATTAATTATAATGTCCACACAAAGTTAGACCATAAGTTTGGACTCTTCACAGCTTGTGAATAGAACTGTAAAATTGTGAATCATAAGATGTCTTGTGGTTCTAATAACCTTTGAGAGTGTCCACACTGTACTAAACTACAAAATCACCAACAAGGTTTGAAACTTTGAGTAAATCTTTAAGATTACAAATGTCATGTGAATGTAAATACAGTTAAAGACAAACTTGCTCCATCAACCACCTGTCTGTAGAGTCCACCTGTTCAGTAAGACCACATATTCAGTAAGATCACCTACTGGGATTTTCTTTAGAGCACGGAAAATAATGATGAACCTGTCTGTAAAGACCACTTGCAAAAGATGACCATTTCTTGTGTCCCCTTTCAGTGGTCTTTGTTACCAGTTTTCCTAGTGGTGGTGATTCAATTCTATTTTTTTTTTTTTTGGGGGGGGGGGGGGGCGACCGCTACAACTGCTTCACAGTGGCTGCGTACTCAAGATGGCTTGGTAAAGGCTCCATCTGTGCATGCGGTGGTAGCAAACCGCATCTGAAATGAGATCTGTCAACCACCAAATCAGGCTTTTCCTTGCTACAAGTTGTTTCAGTGGTTCAGTGCCAAACATGAAGAGGGAAAAAAATGCACCCTGTGAAAATGAGACAAGTACTCTTTTGGTGGCCCAATCGGGCAACTAAAATATCAAGAATGGATTGTTGTGTTTTCTTTCATTTTGGGCCAATATTTTTCTTTCAGGCCACCAAAATTTGAAATTCAAAGATAGCAAGTGAGCCACCAGAGAGAGAAAAAAAAGGTACTGTTGAGTTTTGATATATGTGATATGTGTGTATGCGTCATGCATACATGATCTATTACAGGTCATTGCTACACTAGGTTTTACCATATATCATAAACTTTATGTGCTGTGTCTTCTTGCAAACTAAAACTGAACAGCACAATACTTTATATAATAAAGTTTCACCATTCAATCTTAAGCCTAGAGCTTTCTCTGTCCCTTCTACCCCAACTTTACTTCTTGCCTTTGCTATATTTATAGCTCCTGGTGCTAGTCATACATATCTTATTTCAGGCTTATTTTGAGCTTCTGGTGGACTGAAACAAGATATGACAAAGCCACGACCTAATCCCAGAGAACCAAAGGGACATTTTCAGGCTGTTAATATTCTACAATGCACTGATATCGCCAAGGGTCACACACTGCACCTTTATTTCCTATATGAAGTAACTTTGTTAGAGAAAGCATTCTTGAATCATGTGGAAAATCTGAGTGAATGCTCTCATGCCTCCTACAGCCACTTAACATAAAGAAATGCTAGTAGCATGTTGAACCTTGCAGCTGAGATTTCTTTTTTGAAGTAGAAACATTTTCAAAAAGTGCTCTGAAGGTCAAACTTAAGAAGAATAACCAAATGTTAGAGCTGAGTATAATAATTCTGGAGACAGAAGTGTTGCAAGACCATTGTTTCAGACTATTCACAAGGCCTCTTGACATTTATATGACTGTTCTATTATAGTATAAGATTACTTTTTATGCATTTATTCTGTATAGCATTAAAGAGCTCTTGTAGAGCTGTAGAATCAAAAGATATAGTTTCTGCACTCAACAAATGATTTGCCGTTGTTATTATACAACTACTACAACTACTAATACTACTACTACAGGCATCTCTTGTGTTTTTAAGAAATGGAGTTGTGGAAATTTTGCAGTTAAAAAGTGATTGTTAACTCTTTATGTGCCACGTTCACACGCCTGACTCAGTCGACGGCATGCAAACTTTGCATATTCTGCTTGAACGCAACAACCCGCCCAAACTGATCAATAAATCGCCAAATGCTACAGTACAATGAAAGCATTTTTATCGCGATTTTGTTCCTCCCACATAGAGCTTGTATTTTATGTAATGATTGATAAACAAGCAGTGTTCCCTACTGGATTTGGGTGTAGATTCTAAGTTTTTGTCACTGTTTTGTACACGAAAGTCATGCATTTATAGTAGTGTAGCTACTGGTCATTTAAAAAAAAAAAAAAATCATAGATTTGTCATACGATTTACGTCAAAGCAAGGCTTGGAATATTTTCTACAACTTTGCTCACTACATATCAAGGTTTTAACAGAAATGTATAAAAGTTACATAGATTTGAAAAGCAGAATATTTTCTCAAAGCATAACTGCTTGGTGTCTCTGAATAATGTGGCACACAGGGGGTTTCCACCATGGCACATAAAGAGTTAATGCTTCACAAAAATCAAGCTCTGTGAGTGAAAACATTATCAATATTTAACTTTCCTACAGACAACAGTGCCACAAAATAAACATGACTGCAAATAATACTCCAGCTAACAACATTCAGATTGGAAGTATTTGATAGTTAACTGTAATGAAAATCAAACTGAGGTAATGTCATAAGAAATAGACTGTATACTTACTTAAGTGTTCAGATGGGAAATATTTTACTGCTACTGTCATGCCTCTCTAAGTGGTTGCATCATAAGAAATGAATTGGTTATTACAAAAATATTTAGCTTCCCTGGTCAGCCAGTGGCTCTTGCTACCAACTGATGGTGAAATGAATACTACAGTTCTTTTTTATTAAGATGTAGTTTATTGCCTAAAAAATAGCAGCCCAGAAGCTGAAATTAGCAAGACACTTGCTGCCAGTTGGCAGCCAGTCTGTTACTGGTATCACTGTGAATGGGTTAATCACATCTGATGTAAGGGCATGCCCAGAGCGTCCTCGATCAAGGGCCACTCCTACGAAAAATATGACATTAAGAAAAAAAGTTGAAAGGCTTGCCGGAGGCTCAAGGAATCAAGGTGGCTCCCTCACACTCTTCCTGGCCATCAAGATATGTGTCCTGGCTGATTAAAGGTCTCGGTTCTGAAACCTCCTCTTTGCTGCGATCATCATCAGAGAGCCTTTAAAGGTGGGGCTTGTGTAAAGAGAATTGAGGTTAGAGACTTCTGCATTCCATCTTCCAACGTTATCTTCCCTCATCTGCTACTCACGTGGGGCATCTCAAACGATACTTAATAAAATTATGATAACTTATCTTTAAGCATTTCAAATCATGGCTCTAATAATTCATGACTTATCTGAATGCTGATGGCATGATAGATAAAGTCACAGTTCACTTCTTATTTGCAATTTTCACTGACGAAAACTGGCCTATTGAAAGAAATAATTGTAAATTTAAACAATCACGAGCACTTTATCAATCGGATCAATTGAGTGATTTACTGAGTACATTCATTGCATCTAGACAGATATGCTCATAATACTTGGTATAACAGGTATGTGCTTTCTGTAACTCACAATAGCCTGATTTATGACTTCTTCTTTTAAAAGCGTTTGTGGAAGACCAGTCGCTGTGTTTAACAAGTATTCAATTTCAAGCACCCATCATATTTGGGTTTAACTCACTGAAGTTTGGCATAAAAATAAGAAAACTGCTCTATACAGTTCACAAGTAAACATTTTCAGTGTAAATAAGGCAATGCTGGCATTACCTGCATTAAATATCTGCAATATATCCCCTTAAATCTGCAAACTGTGTCACAACCCTAATTTGTACTTTGAGCAAGTTGGGTCCACAGGCCACTTGAATGAAAAAAAAAAGAAAATGTAGTTTGACCTAATGTCTCATCAATCATTTTCTACACCAGAAGCATCTGCTCCTCTTACAATGTATCTAAAGTTAGATTTTTCATTTTCACCAAAATCAAGACCAAAGTGGCATTACTCCCACAATCAATTTTTTTTTTTTTAATTAAGCACAACAGCAAACAGTTTCACTTTACTAGAATATACATAAGTAGTTACCATATTGTTGTTGTCTTTGGTACTGCATGTATCACCAGTAATGAAGAAGAAACTCATTCTTCATCAGTACGATGCAGGTACACCATTCATTGTTTGACAAACTGAGACAAATTTGGCATCATCCATAGGATGAATAGTGTTTGGTTTGAAGACTAACAATGACTAAAGCGGAACCTCTACTTTGTGGACATGACAGACAGTTGTCACCCCCTTAAGATCGCCAAGAGGGGTCACGAACATGTCTTGCCGTTCTGCTCTTGTAGAGCCCCCCTCCCCCACCCCACTTCGTCAACTCTGATTTGCATCACATGGGATGAACGACATCCCTCTCCAAGTCTTATCATCCTCAATCTTTTAATGCTGTCAAGTACGCACCAAATATGCCACTTCATGTCTTGCAAGAGATGTTGGACCAAAGAGAAGCTTATTTTTCTGTACCCTTCATCTCGGCGACAGAATTGCAAGATAAAAATCGCGCTCGTTATGGATGTTCTCCGCATCCTAATCTCCCAGTAATTCGCCTTCAGTCGCGGCGTCTCGCGCCGGCTGCGGCAGGAGGGGAAAAAAAAGCATTCCTGGAGATGGGATCAATCGTTGGAATTTATTTCGGATCGAGCCTCAAGATTGCTTGCTTCCAAGGAAATCATGAGGGCTTCACTTTCATGTCAGTTTTTCCTCGATATCTGAAAGTTGAGTAACCCCTGGAACACAAATCTTCATGGGAGGTCTCCATCACAAATGTGAAATGTATCACAGCTGAAATGACATCTTGAGGTGTGGTAAACATGGCAAGCCAATCACATATTGGTCTTGACATAGAACCTACCTGACAAAGTAGCTGTTCTATCTTTACTTGTAATTGCCTAATTGGGGCATAACTTCTTCTTCTTCTTCTTCTTCTTCTTCTTCTTCCTCTACTTCTTCTTCTTTTCTCTCTCTCCCCCTCTCTTGTCTCTTTCCTACATATTTAAACAACATGAAATGAGGTAAAAGACAAAAGGAAAAACTATGAAATTGAGTAATATCTTCACAATTTTAAATGTCTAATGTCGCGGTAATCCTATTCAAAGTAGTTGATTCCTGTACGCACTTGCTGTCTTCCCATAAATTTTGGCAAATATTGGAAGGAGTTCAAAACATACAAGCTAAATCATAAACAAGAGGGTGTTTTTAACTTCTCATAAGAAATAAAAATCTGAAGATTTATTCTACTTCTTATTTCTACTCTACCATCAAATGGTACTCTGCATTGCAAGTCTTGACCCACATATTCTGAAACAAGTGTATAGGAAGATGGGCCAAGACGGTTTTTTGAAGTTTGAAATGATCAAATTCAGCCTTCATTTCTGGATATTTACCGATTTATTAAGCTTTGGATTTATGACTACAGTGTACAGTGAGATATAAAACATGTACATTTTTTTTTCTTACTATTAGATATGGCCCAAGCTGTGGAGTTTTGCTGCTGATTATGCTGTTTACGAAACATTCACATCTTTTTCATTAAAAAAAAGAAATCTTCCATTTTGTGTTGTGGTGAACTAAATGTATGATGCTTGTAAGTTATTGTGAGGAAATTTTTCTGGAAAAAAAAAAGACAACTTGTAGCATATACACATACAAGTATGTAACTGGCTCATGAGAGAGCATTCAGTGGGAAAGATAATTGCCAAACTGAGTGAAAAACTGTCACTTACAATATAAACAATAGATGATACTTCACAGAGGTAGGAACAGATTGTCACACACACACACACACACACACACACACACACACACACACACACACACACACACACACACACACACACACACACACACACACACACACACACAAAGTGTCTTTTGCCCTGATATGTCTCTGGAACATTTTTCACATCAAATTCTTTCCTAGAGAAGAAGAAAATTGCCCCCATTGCTTCTGACGGCAGGGTTCTGGTTTTGAACCAAATTTGGTTGTATGTGAACCAAGCAGCATGACTGGCCACATCAGTAATGTTGTATAGCATTGCCTTGGGAGTTGTCATGACAACCATGATATAGTCATCAATGATTCGCTGAATTGAGAGACTTGGAATTAAATCTGGATAAAAACCCATTACTGTTTATAATGCACAGATAGGGTCATGTAATTGTACCTTGTATCTTATACCTCAATAATGAGTTCTGAATTTATGCCAGATTTGTGCATAATCCAGTCTAGCTTTGATGAGGGATTCCCGCTTAATTTGTCCTTCTTCACAAATCACTCGGGTCTCAAATACAATCAAACACAAACCTAATTGTTACCCACACTGGCCACAATCTGGTAAATGACTGTAGTATATGAAGCATACACATCCGCAGGCAAAGTACTAAAATATCTCTGAACGGTAGCAGTTACGAAGAGTTAGATTAACGTATTTGCATTCGAGACAGAATAAAATTGAAGTATTGAATGCATCAGTGAATGAGTAGAGACATCTCAAATTATATCTCTGAGGCTGCATGCCTGTTTCTCCAGACATGTGTCAGAAACAATAAAGCTGTACCAATTACCATGGTGTCAATACTTGTATTTGTACTTGTTGCTGTGATTATCAAAGGGTTTATTAACTGTGCATGGTTTCGTGTAATGCCCACATACTGGGCTTCATGTTGCATGGTTTGCACTGGTCAGTAACAGCCACTGCTTAAACAGGAGAAAAACTTGTCTCTCGACCTTTCCTGATTATTAAAGCCATGACCACTGTACTGCAGCATCAGCCACGATCATGCACATCCAAAATTAACAGCTTCTGAAATAGATTTGTGCAACAAGATGTGAAGAAGAAATCATTAATGCTTCTTTAAATCCCATGATGCAACTCGCCACAGTAGATCAGCCAACTAGGGTGCCCGGGGTCGGTCCTTGTTTAGGAGTGTACAGTCTGAAGATTCAAACCGCTTTATTTGCAGCCGAGTGATTTCCTTTGGCAGTGTGTGAACAGTAGTAAATCATGCTGATTTTTGCAATGCAATGCAGAAACCGATAACTCCTGTGTGTAAATGTGGCAAGTGACTTCACTTGGTGTGAATGAGGTATAATCTTTAAAAGAGGACACTGATCACACAGCAGTATAAAAAAGAGTTGGGGGGGGGGGGGTAAAACAGTTGGCAGATCGAGCTACTTTCACGCATCCCACCATCTCTAATCTAATTATCGCATGTGTCTGGCAACATGGCTGTTACATGAACTTATTGTGACCCCCAACAACAAGGACCGCAGCTTTCTCTACTTTGGCACCCTGTCACTTCCACCAAGCAACCTGCTCCTCCAAAATGTCAGCTGCATATTGTAATGGCAGTGCCGAGCGGGTTAATTATCACAGCGAGACCTGAGAGAAGACAGCTATCACTATTCAACACAGACCTATCACTAGCAGCTTCATGCCCTCAACATTTCGAGCCTATTTTTTCACCCCTTTAAACAAAAAAAGGTGATGCAATTTGTTCCTACACTGTATATTACTTACAGTACACATTACGCTACCTAACACAGATGTTAAACATTTTTCTCTACATATTGCAGATTACTCAACCATTACTGCCAATTAATCCCAATTAAGCCATTAAAAACAGGTTTCCATCATTTCCTTGCATTTCTCTATTCACATCTGGTGCAAACATCAAGAGAGATCTTAAATGAGTGTGTAAAAAAAAAAGTGATATATTACTAGTTATGTTCAGACGACAAGCCCTAACCTCGAGGTTAAGCTCTTGCTCCCTAACTTCGATGTGCGTCCACACGACGAATCTTAACCTCGAGGTTACGAAACCTCGAGGTTAAATTCCTGCCCCTTTGAGTGCGTTGATTTTTGTGTCCACATGGTGCTTAACTACGAGTGGGGACCCCCGGCGGCTCGTGGTTAGAGCGCTAACCATAAGATTTCTCATGGCTCTTAACATCGTGCTAACCTCGAGGTTAGCTAACTACGAATGCGTCTTCACGGTCCCTAACTACAAACTGAACCTTGAGGTTTCCTAACCTCGAGGTTAAGGCTTGTCGTCTGAACCTAACTACTGTGTTCTATCTCGGCTCCATTCTGTCTGCATACTGAGAGGTAAACACCTGAGTCATTGTGAGGGTTTATGACTCTATGGCATTGCTTACACACTACCAACATTTCAATGAAGAGTTAAAGGTATTTATGGATGTCACTGGTCCATCTGTTTCATAATGCTCAAAAGAATATTCCTCACAAGATTATCAAGAATATCTTCTTGATGCAGACAATTTATGTGTTTGCCATCTTACTTTACCCATGCCCTCTACTATTTGCCATGACACCTTTGCCTTGCACTTTTGAGGGACGCAAGGTCTGAAGCAGACAACATAAAAAGTCTGCCATCTGTTAAAATATTATTACTATTCAAAAGAGACACGATATTGGTCATCCTTTCCTCTTTTTTTCCCCCACACATGTTCAGATATCACAGAGAAAGGCCAAATGCTGTTTCAAATGGCATTGACAATCATAGATTAAACAAACTGAAGGTGATAATGTAGCTACAGTGTACATCACAATAAGGTAACAGACACTTGTTGCAATGCTACCTTAAAGTAATAAACCTGATAAGAAGCCACATATCATGGTCGACATGAGTAATGCAAATGTAATGGTGAGACTTATGACAGATCTTACTTGAGAATCTATACTCGTCACAGGCCAATTCTCACCCAGAAATTGAGGATATTCTGTTTACATTATTTGATTTGTTTACTGGTTACTGGTTGACCACATACTAGCAGGTTGTAAGCACTGTCATGGCAACCATGTTTATCCTCTCACCACCCTTTTGGTTGATTATTCAGCAATTAATGAGCAATACAAATCATGGCTCAGAATAACACTATGTACAACTCTCAGCAATTTTTTAATGTTACATTCTCAGCAAAACATGACACTCACATTCTCTTGTTGGCATCACAAGAAAGAGAAGAAGAAGGAACCTTTTTTTCAGAAACTAGAACAAGAAATTGTGCTATTGTGCTACTTTTCTGAAGACATATCTCTCTCTGGTCTTCTCATCTTCCTATACTTTTGGCAAAATCTTTGGTATGTTGTCTCACAAACACCCCATCGAAACAAAGATATCATCTGACCAAAGAAAAACTTCAAATCAATTCGTTAACCCCTTACAGTGATTTGTTTACCCAGTGACATGCATGCTGGTGTTCTGTCTTCACCAATTAGCACAAATGCCTGCAAACTAATTGTCATTGAATACAGATTACCTACTCCTCCTAATCTCTTTTGTGTCACCACAGATTTCCTGTTCGACTCAATGCTTTCAAAACCCACGCAGACAATCAGAACAATTTGAATTCACAGTAAGGCCCAAATTCACAAAAGGTGGTACAATTGAAACCATGGTTTAAACCATGGACAAAGACCGTACTTTTGAATGGGGCGCCAAGTGTCGCATGGCCAATTTCATTACGAAATCTGTCATTTCATTACAAAATGTTAACATTCCGTAACGAAATAGGCCATGTGACACTTGGTGCCCCATACAAAATCATGGTTATTATCCATGGATTAAACCATGGTTTCAGTTGTACCACCTTCGTGAATTCGGGTCTATAAGTTTTGCACTCAAATGATGTAGTGCATAATTCTTTTGTTTCAGCTCCAGCTACCTCCTCCAAATGTATCACAGAGCTATCAAGTGGCATAACTGAAACATCGGAAACTTTCACTATCCCTTAAGTTTTTCAGTGGTTTGTTTTTGAATGATGTTGCGGAAATCTATGAAAGAGTGACACTCGAAATCTACAATTGTATAATGTTTGTCATCTTGCAAAGCCATGATATTTGAGAAGAAAACCAGGCCTTACGAGTGATTTGAATGGATTTAGAGACCAGAAATTTTGTCATTTGAAGACTGATTCCTCACAATGATTGCTTATCAGAGTTTTCACATTACACCCTCCAAGGGCAATCTAAATTCACTTGTTTGAAGGATGGGTGCAAAACAACTGGGATTATGACAAAAATACATTCCTTGATTATGACTGATCATCACTCTAAAGATATTTCCTCTTCTGGCGACAGCAAGAAACTGATACTTTGCAAACATTGCATGATTCAGCTTGTAACACTGTCATAAACTTTGCGCAAGTGAAATCATGAATGTGGAATAGACAACCGAGGAAATTGCATAAGTATATATATGTCTGTGACTAATTTCTTCTGTGCTGTTTAAATATCATTTTGGTGTATCACACAGAGAGTGTGGAAATTATCTACTTCAACCCCATGCACGACAGTGTAAACTTATTTTGCAGTCCTGCAATTACGCATTACCACTTTAAAGTGCTAATATTGGAGTAGTGACATCTTGTGAGTATTTAGCAACATGAACCATAAGCTTGGAATTTTACACAAATCAAGCAACAGTGACTTTTATGATTGTCCCAAACAAACATGAGAAAGCATGAAAATCTCACAATTGTGTTGGCAGCTCATTAGAGCATTTTAAAGGTTTTCTAATATTTCAATGCAAAAGGTACAATAAGGTTCATTTCGTAGACTGATTATTTAATTGAAGGAAATAAAAGCATGCCTGACAATTTCTTGTGAAAATTAAATTTTCTCTTCTATTTCTGTCTTTTTTTTTGCAAGTTCATGTATGGGCAATAATAATAAAAAAAGAAGAAAAAATAAAAAAAAACGAATACATTTCCACTTTTCTAGCGAAGTTAAAGAACACTTGATTTACCTCTATCAGGTAGCAGGGAGAATTAAAATGCAATTAACATATGTCTGTTCTAAGTCAGTTGAAATTGTACTTTTCATTTAAAACATTTTTTTTTTTTTTTTTTTTTTGGGGGGGGGGGTTCCTTTATATCTTAGTCTATACGTGATGTCACAAGCTGTAGTGGTCATCCAGTAATGACTGCACTTAGAATTAAAAAAAAAAAAAGAATAAAACCTTTCAATGAATAGGCCATTTTTTTTTCAAATATTCTGATGTGTATGCAGACAGGATGATCAGGTTAATTGATTTATTAAAAAGACACTTTCAGTCATTTTGTACAAAGCTGGAGGAGAGAGTAACGGAAAAATGTCATGTCTATTTGTACAAGTAAGCACTAAAATAAGCCTGCCATAATCTGAGGGGGTAATACTTTTGATAGTTGTCACCCATTGAATGAACCTGACAGTGGAAACTTCAGTTTGTCTAGTGCAAGTAGGATCCAATGGCAACATGTGGAAGTCATTAATTGAAGAAAACTTGACTGCCCTTTCTGCACTTTTCTACTATACAATCAATCTATTAGCAACCAGAAATAAATTAGAAGTGATATGGGACATCATCATAGGCAATCTAAAAATAAATGCCATAGATATATCTATCTCTATATCTAGCTGAGATGAATGACTGCACGCAAAAAACACACAAAGTGACACGTGCGCAAGCTTGCTTATCTCAGCGCACATTGTCAGCGAATACAAACATTTCTTTTCAGTGCAATATCCGAGTAGGATCGCGCCACATGAAATTCATATCCTACCCACCGAACCAGTGCCGTGAACGAGTGCGAAAACCATGGCAACCACGTTTAGACGCATCCTGTATGCCCAGACGACGAGGGTTGGCTATTTCTGGTGCTTCCATCAGCACCTACATTAACCAGCAGCTGACAGAGCAATCCAGGAAGTGGTGTGTCATCTCCTCCATGTCCTTTGCTCAACACACAAGGGTGTGTGTGTGTGTGTGTGTGTGTGTGTGCATGTATATGTGTGTGTGTGTGTGTGTGGGGGGGGGGGTCCTGCATGGTTTTGACCGTCCAACATACACTGACATCTTCCAGCATGGGGGACATGCCTCTCTCTACTTCTAAGTCCATCTGACAACTGAATTTAAAATTCATGTCCGCATGTTATCAAAAGAGGAAGTTCTGATCATACATCTCTACTATGAAAGTTTCTGTGTGTGTGTTTGTTATTTTTGTGTTAGTATTACAGTCCAGTCAATCTTGCTCAATTTGACCTCACATAAATCGAATAATCACCTAGGTCAAATAATTTCTTAAGTCAAAGGTCATTTCAAGTCTTCTTCTCTTCATATTGTATTGATTTTAATCCCGCCTAAGTCAAATTTTCTCAAAGTCAAAGCTATTTCTTCAGTCCAAATAGCTTTGACTTAGGCAAGGTTGACTGTATTTACATAAAGAAATGCATCATGTCTCAATATCACTCTCTAATTGAAGCCCCATACATGACAACAATCAACAATCAAAACAGATTCAGTCTCCAATAGGCTAATGCTGTCGTACATAGAGAACACAAAGCAATGGACAGCACCACACATAAAAATCAAGAGTCAAAGAGCATGGGGTCTCCCATAGCAAAATGTTGTCATACATTGAAATTACAAAGCACTAGGCAGCATTCTAATCCCAGCAGAAGATATTGGACAATTAAAAAGACATACCTCATAACTCCATTGATTACTATGCTATAAAGCACTCTTAAAAAAAACTGTTTTCAGATGCATGTATTACTGTACAACTCTCCCCTACCTTAAAAAAATGTATTAAAAAAATGTAAAACAACTGAAAAGTCATGCAGGAACTCCAAGTATGAAAATCTGATAAAGGGCATGGTAGGGGGATAGGAGGGGGAGATTGAAATACATTTGATGTCTATCCAGGCATTCACTGGATTATCAAAAGTTGTCATCCACTTTGCCACTATAAACATAGTTTACCTACTCACTTACTCATGCTCTGAAGAGGAGACAATGCAGCAAATGGCACTGGCTTTGGGGTCTGTAATTTCCTCAATAACTTTCACTTCCCTCTTGACATGATGCCTCTGTATCCTTCACGACTAAAATGACGTTAGTGGCCCTCCCACACCCAAGTAATCTCTTCCTTTGTGTGTTTCACTTCTTCTCCCTTACACAGGCCGACTGACTCTCAGGTTAGCATTGCAGTAGCGGGAGGTGGTGGACGACTTCCTGGCAGAGTCTCCCAAAGTGCTTGGAAGCTGCGTGGAGCCTCCAAGGATTGGTGCCCAAAGCCAGCACCGCTACGTGACATTGCCTGCAACAGGTGCCCCACACGCAGAAGATCATACATGGAATCGACTCTTGTCACCTCCTCAACATGAAGGGATTAATGCACAAATCGCTGCTGTTTGCATGTGTTGCCATCGGCATCTTCAGACTGACAAAGAGCCAGACATGGCAGACAACGTGCCCCAGGCCATGCCGCTGTTCCATGGACTCAAGCCCTCAGCAGACTTACAGTCTTGGACCAGGGTCTTACAAGCAAGTGGACTGTCGGTATGGGAACTTGTTCAGCATACCTCAAGGGCTCCCGGCAGATACACAAGTGCTCCTACTGGCAAATAATTTCATCAACACCATCACCCCAACAGAACTTGAACAGGTTCCCAATCTCAAAAAGCTGGACTTGTCTCACAATTACATCACAGAAATAGGGGCGGACACCTTTAAATTCAACATTGACCTGAGGATGTTAAATCTCGGATGGAATCAGATTGTGACTGTAGCAAACACTGCATTTGATGCCCTGAGTGCTCTATCAAGACTTCTCCTTTCATCCAATCAACTGACTGAAGTACCTCAAGCAGTCCAGAATCTTGTGTCTCTGGTCCTTTTGGAGCTTTCTCGCAATCAAATTGTCACCATAAATGAAAGCTCTTTTAGCAGTCTCGCTCGTTTACAGTTCTTAAATCTGCGAAGCAACCAGATTGAAACAGTGGCACCTCTCACATTCAGTGGCTTATCATCACTTGTAAATCTGCACCTGGCATCAAACAAGCTGAAACTGCTGCCTCAAAATCTCTTCAGAGGCCTGAACAACCTGGCTGATGTCTCCCTCGGAATGAATGACATAGAACTGATCCCTGCCAACATTTTCCACAATCTGCCCAAAATTCGGCACGTAGACCTCCACAACAATAAACTGACTGCTCTGCCGGCTGGAATCTTCCAGGGTGCAGGAACACTGGAGGAGATAGATCTACTGGGAAATCTCATTCACAGAGTGCCTGCCAATCTGTTCAGAGGCCTAGGAAAGCTTCGCACCATTGAATTCACAGGAAATGATCTCCTCCAGCCTCTACCAGCAAATTTATTCCAGGGGTTACAATCTTTACAGACAGTCAAATTTCACCTGGTTCACGAAATACCTGTCACCATTCTTAACACTGTACCGAGTCTCACTCGACTGGAAATCACAGAAAGTGACATGCCAACCCTCCCAGAGAGGCTGTTCCAGAACTTGCGCAACTTACAGACACTTGTACTCTCTGATAATGGCATTGGAATCATCCAGCCAGGAGTGTTTAGCTCAATGAAAAAATTGAGGACCATAGATATGTCAGCAAATGCGATCACTGCGCTCAACGAAACGACCTTTGGAACACTGCCTGCTCTTCAGGAGCTTTTCCTGCAGGACAATCTCATTGCTGGTGTCTCTCGAGGTGTGTTTACCGGAATGGCTGAGCTCCGAACACTAAGGCTTGATGCCAACTTTCTGAGGGAGATCAGAGCAGATGCCTTGCCCGAAAACTCAGCCATTAGAACCTTACAACTGGCCGAGAATCCCCTGGAGAGAATTGATGGTGCCATGCTGACGAGAATGCCAGCTCTGTCTCACATGACTATGGACAGCAAAAGGCTTATCTGTGACTGCCACATGTCGGATTTTGCAAAGTGGTTACAGAGGAATCGCAACAAGGTGGATGCATCAACTGAAATTACCTGTGCATCTCCTTCCAATGTTAGACGGAGGCCTTTGCTGCGACTGGTGGCTAACCCTCGTAATCCTTTCCGCTGCACTCGTCCAACCATCACAACTCTACCCAAGAGGCAGCAAAAGACTGTGTCTATAGGGGCAACTTTTACCCTGCCATGTGAACTGTCCAGCCAGGCAGCAGCAAGGATTGGCTGGCACCTTCCAAACCGACCAGATCTCTCAGTGCCATCATATCGCAATGAGGCAACATACGACCCTGTTGGTCACTTGAAGGTCAACAGTGATGGGTCACTGGTTGTCTACAATGCAAGCAGTGAAGACTCGGGGCAGTACACCTGCAAAACTAGAAATTCTATTGGTGCAGACAATATAACCTACACTGTGTCCGTCCTGGCAGCTAATGCTCCAACTGCACCTGGAATACTTCCTAAAATACCACCCGTAGAGTCTACTGCCCAGGGGAACACTACCATGATTCCCAAACCTCGAAAACCAACTGTAGGTGTGCCACCTACCAAGGCGACTCCAGCAAAGCCCCCACGTCCAACAAAGCCTGCTATCACAAATGGAACAACTGTTATCCCTACAGCAACAGCCACTACCGGTCCAGCTGTAACTGGAGAAGGAAGCGCAAATACCACACAACGTCCTCTCACTGTCAACAAACGGACCGGCCATCCAAAGATGGCAGACAGAACACTGGTACCAACATTTTCAACGTTTACAACGAGAGTTGCCAACCGCAAAATTCCTTGGGGAACAGCTCTACCGCCAATCTTTGGGGGATCTACTGAAACCCCACTGGGAACTATTGTACCTCACTTGAAGTGCAATCCTAACCCCTGCAGAAATGGTGGAACCTGCACCAGTGTACCAGCTGAGAGTAAGGAGTCTGAGAGTGAAAACGTCAGCTCTGAGAAGGAGCTTTTGGCTGCATTTAATAGTGTTGTCAGAGCAAGGAAGCCACAATCTGAATTGAAAATGATGCCAAGTGCAGTCCCACCCAGTAAGCAGATTCGTTGCACCTGCCCAAAGGTATACGGTGGTCCTCTTTGTCAGTATCGCAAGCCAGGAACACCGACAAAGGTCTCGGTCGTAGAGGCTGCAAGAGATGTCATCACACTTAGCTGGTCACAGAGTGATATCGGCGAGGTTGCAGGTTACAGGGTCTTCTACAGTCTTGTTGGGGATCGCACAGTAGTCAAGAGTATTCCCATACATCCGGACGTCAACCTTTTCTCCATGAGCAAGTTGCAGAAAGATTCAACATACAGGATCTGTGTAATAGCTTTCAATCAAGGAGGTGAGAGTGCCATTGGCGAGGAAAATTGCATATGGGCTGAAACCATCCAAACTCCATCAGGCAACCCTATTTTCAGCATGCAGTTCATAGCCATTGCCAGTGGGGCCGTGTCGGTTTTTGCCGTCATCCTCATCGTAGCTTACTGCTACTTGCGCACAAAGAAGAAGAGGGACAGCTATGACGAAGCCGTTGTTGTGCAAAGGCCATCGCAGAGACCTGCCTCAGCAGCAGCCGAAGTCTTCCGAAGGAGTCTTCGGCGGCCTATGCCATCTTATTACTCAAATATGGATGATCTAATGCTTATAGACATGAACACATCACAACCAAACAGGCAGATGTACATGAATCCGTTTGATGCTAGGCATTCTGCCATGATGCAAGACTTAGAAACGAGGCGTACAACTTACTGCAACACGAGTAAATTTTTCAACAAACCCAGTCAGAGACGAACTCTTCGCATCCAGGAAGATACAGTGTTATGATGTGCACAACAGTCCTATCAGGCTTTACACCTGACTTTTTGAATATTATGGTGAAAACATAAACAACACTTTAACAATTTGTACAGAAATTTTAACCACTCCAGCTGGACATTTCCTGTAGAGCTGGAAAAAAAAAGAAGAAAATGATCATGACTAAGAGGAGCTGTGATTAAAAAAAATGGACCGGCAGATATTATTTTTAAATCTTTTTTATACTTGTACTTTACCTTTGTGATCTCACACTGAAAGTGTTTTTTTGTATGATTAATTCTTGCCATAACCATGGAAGATGAATTGGATAATGTATAATTGTGCATCGTGTACTTGTTGTGGCTCACTTATGTTGTGAAATCAAAAGGTATGCAGCAGTTTCAATGTTCTGCAGTACCACTCCAATGGATGCAGCAAACAAATCACAGTATTTTATGCAGCTTTCATGCAGCATATTGAATCACTTGCACAATGATGGTAAATTGGGAAAAATCTTTTGGTGCAGCTAGACACACTGGAGAATGATTTTAGCTGTATACAAGGACATCTATTTCACAAAAGTAGTTGTCATTGCTCGCTTATCCAAATTAGAACAACTGCTGACAAGATCATATCCAATGTGAATTCAACATCACAGCCTTAACGTCAGATGACATTACTGAAATAGTCCCATTTCTGACTCACAGGGGGCCCATAGAAAGGGGCAAGTTAAAGAATGTTAAAAAGAAAATCACAAATTTAACATCATTTATTAACACCACCTGACATTGATCATGTGGCAGCACACCTGGGCAACATCCTGTTCAATCCCCTGGGAGGAACAAGACAGCTTCTTGTGGGAGGAGAAACTAGTCCTCAAAGGATGTAGATACTGGGAGGGGGGAGGGGGGAGGAGGAGGAATGGGTTGGTAAAGGCACATTGCAATTTTATAAATATAACAGGGATACAGGTAGACTTACAGATAATTGGCAGACGATACTTTTATTGATGTGCCACCAAGTTCTTCAGCTTAGCCATTTGCTGCAGGCATTCAAGGCCAGTGTCATGACTATCAAACTTTACTTTGGTCATCAGATTATATGTTTTAAATGGTGTTGTACCTTGATTTTGAGGGCTTATGGTTTCTGATTGCTCAAAGAGAAGATAAAGTAGAGCCACAAATTTAATCAAGTATGTTCATCAACAAATTGTTTTCTACTCTGTCATGAAGCATTCCCAGTTTGTTGTATAAAACCGACAGTGATTTGGAAGAGTGGCATACTACCTTCAGGTTCCTGCAGAAATGAAATAAAAGGTCCCTTTTGATGAACCAATATCTTGCATCATAAACACTGTACAAAGGGAAATCATTTTATTTCAGTTTGTCCTACAACAATGTACATTAGCCAAGGGGAATAGTGCATCTTGTACTGATTTTAGATTCCTTGACATTGTTGTGGCTATGAATCTCACTAGTTAATTTCCTTGGTTGCCAGAGCTGGGACAGGCATTGGGAAATTTTTGGCATCACCAAAATGAGTATGAAAAAAAAAAATTACCCAAGAATGATCCAAGGCCCTGTGCAAGAGGTGTTAAGCCATGAGATTAGTGTTCTTGCAGACAAACAGGATTTTGGAATTTACCATCATTTCTGGACTAGTGCACAGCATACTTGCAATATCATGTTTCAATCCCACTGCCATGGATGATGCCAAAATAAATGCAAATCAGAATTACAGCATTCCTGCTTATCAGTTAGCGATGTTTACTGCAATTAATGGAATGCTTTTGGTATGAAAATTTTGAAGAAATTTGAAAGGTTAGTCTTAAAAAGGTTATTATTCTCAAAATGTCAGATGTGTCTGTATGAATTTGAGTAGGAGATGGGACTCTCCAGGCAGTCCTGATCCAAAATCTGTCCTACACTATCCTAACTGTTATCACTGGCTAAATAATTATTTTTGCACCTTGTTAAAAATGTATTAACATTGCAGATAACTGTTGATGGGTCATTGCACTGAAAATATTAGATCATTATAAAGTTTCCATGCCATTATTGTTATTAAGCCGCAGTCACATAGACATGCTGGATCACCCCAGATCTGATCTGGGGTGATCCGGGGAGAGATCCGTGTTGATGCCTCGGGCATCCTTGGACATCCGGGAGGCCAACATGGCAACATTTGGAGGTCAAAAACATCCGGCATCATCCAGGGACTGCTGTGCTGACAGAGCAATCTGGGATGTGGCTGCCATGTAGCTGCCGTGTTGATCCGTGTAGATGCAGTGTTGGTCCGTGTAGACGCCGCGCTCTTTTCCGGCCTTATCCGTGTAGCTGCCATGTTGATACCGTGTGTACAGTCATATCATCGCTCGTCGACGCTCCATCGAGGTCGAAACTATCCCGGAACTCCCTGGATCATCGTGTAGATCCTTGAGGATCCATGTTTACGTGTGACTGGGGCCTTACCAGCTGAGGAGCCTAATGATGCTAAGGCTTTGAAAAATTTGTTGAGTTCACCCCTAGCTGCTCCTCGATCAAAAACATTGTATTCCTAAACCTTATATTTTGCATATTGCATTGTTGAACTGAAAAAATTATCATGATGATATTACTGATTTTTTTTTTCTAGGGAAAGCTGCAAATGGGGTACTAATTTCATCATACTCTAAAACCAGAAATTTTCACGAATTTTGTGAGGAACCAAGATTCGCCAAATCAAAAGGCATGGGAAAGTTCTCATTAATACAGTTAAGCACTAAATGCCAGCGGTAATTTGCAAAAATTTCATGCTGTGAAAAAGGCCATCAGCTCCAATTCATGAAAATTTCATGCTGCGAATATTTCTGGTTTTACAGTACTCACAGTTACGGCAAAAATTTCATGACAACTGCTGTCTACTTTTATCATCCAGAATTGAAATTTCAGCATGAGCTTGATCAACCAGTCCAAAGCTCCCATCCCTTCTATTACAAGGGACCTAAGTTATGAGGAACTAAGTTATGATGAGGATATGTACGTAAGAACCATGACAACTTTGATATACAGTTTCTCACTGTATCAGGAAACAAGGCAAAGACATTCTAAGAGTTGGGACCCTAAATTTACCTTGTTACAACAGGGTTTTGTTATATCTGTCCTCTTTAAAACAAGGTACCACTGTACTTTGTAAATGAAGGCTACAAGAAGTGCAATATAGCAGCATCCGGTTTTTTAAATCTAGAAAGAAAGCACAATCTATTGCGAAGAGCATATACAGTGCATTTCTGCATCTTTGAAAAGATTTGTGATATTGTGCGTCCTGAGCAGTAATAAAATTTAACACGAGCTGTTATTGTCTCACAGTGTGTTGGAAAAAAAATGATGTGATATATTTCTGTGTACATACTCTACTTGACTGTATATTGGGTACAGATGTTTATTGTGTATTATATGCATTCATTTAAAGTGTATATCGGAGAACATTACCTGATGATTACGATACCATGATTGCAATTTTGTCCTTGCATGAGAGTATAAAAATTTTTATCAGAGAAAAAAAAAATAAAATTGTGTACTTTTTTGATAACACAGCGCATATTGTATAATTGCATGTGCAAATAAACCATCCCTGATGCAAAATGCAACAAAGATACAAGCGTGTTTGTCAACTAATTCAAGTTTGCCACACAAAGCATTTATAAGATTGGTAATAGATTGCCATAAGACACAAAAGTAATGGTGCATCGAGATGTTTATGACTGTGTTAGAGCGAGAATGTGGGGGATTATTAGTGTTAAAAAATTTGGGCATAATTTTTCCCCGATTACCATCTGTTAAAAAATATCATTTCTGAGTTCCTACTCAACAAATACCACACTATTTATGAGGTAATTGCTACTTTGTAAAAAATAAATTACAATGATTGAAATCAAATTTGAAGGTATTAGTTTTCATCATCAATCCACGAGTTCCTACATAATGATTCAATGATTGGAATCCATATTAAAAACACTACTTTTCACTTAACAAATCATGACTTCCTATGTAACAAATTCAGTGATTGTAATCCAGTTTGAAAACACTAGTTTTCAAATACTATTCATGACTTCCTATGTAACAAATTCAGTGATTGAAATCCAGTTTGAAAACACTAGTTTGCACTTTACAGTTCAGGACATTTTTACATAACAAATTCAATGATTGGGATCCAGTCTGAAATCACCAGTTTTCACTTTCTTATTCATGACTTCCTATGTAACAAATTCAATGATTGGAATCCAGTTTGAAAACACTAGTTTTCAAATACTATTCATGACTTCCTATGTACTAACAATTTCATTGATTGGAATCCAGTTTGAAAACACTAGTTTTCAAATACTATTCATGACTTCCTCTGTACTAACAAATTCATGATTGGAATCCAGTTTGAAAACACTAGTTTCACTTTATTATGAGGTGTTCTGAGATAAGGAAGGAACAGGATCTTGTATGAACGAACCCGAGCTGGTTTTCCTCCACATATAAGTGGAGGACAGGTGTCGTACACGTTCACACTGAGCAATGGATGGGCTCATCTTAGTGAGGCCCCAGTGGCGATTGGATGTGGGGGGCCCCTAATGAGGTTATGAGGGGATCATTTCATAGGCAAGAGGCACATGTACCAATATGGAGAATCAACTGGTTACTGTTATAAGCATGCAGGAAGTTCTTATGTATTACCCTGGGTGGCTAACTGGCTCACCCTGTTTTTCTGGTGTGAAGAGGCCTCTTGCCCCTGTCTTCTATGCCAACAGTTCAGGGGAGTATCCATAATTTTTTCTGGGGGGGGGGGGGGGGGTCATAATCACAATTTTTGGACCTTTACCTTTGTGAGGGAGTGAAGCGACCAAGCCCGAGGGAGCGGAGTGACCGAACGTGGGGAGGGTGTGGGAGGGGGGTATCCCCCCTCCCACGGTAGGGAGTGTTTGAATTTTATATCTTAAAATGGGGCCATTTGGTGCATACAAAAGTGACTTCTTCAACATACTTAAAAAAACCCATTTATGTTAAAATTGGTGATAAAACCTGTGTTGGTCACTTACAAGTTCGTTAATTGGTAAGTTGAAAACTGCATAAGTGCATTTAAAACTAGATATATCGCTACGGCGACTGATATGCCTCGGCCGTAATGCATGGTTCTCCTAATAGGTCTATAGTAAAATGTCTTGACAATGTGTGATGACAGTTTCACACAATTGGCAAAATATTAAAATGACAGGTTTGCCACAAATGTGCTGAAAACTCACTTTCCTAGAACTAGGTTCAATTGGATGAATGGTTAAAAATGTCAGAGTGCAGGTATTTGGGGAACTGATGATTTTTACTTGACTTTTGACCCTTTTATAAGTTTATACATTGAGTAGTTTTCAAGGTATTGAGAAAAAGTATAATTTCAGTATCAAATGGGAAAATAGCACTATCTAAACCTGGCCTTTGACCTTTGACCTCACAGTTCCAAAGAGAATCACTGTTAGGTTGAACATGCATAAATATGTAAGTTTCATGATGATACCTTGAGTTACTTTTGAGATATGGAGGAAAAAGTGCAATTCAACACTTTCACTTGACCTTTGACCTTTTGGCAAGAAACTTCCCACAGAATATATATCGGGTAATACATGTATGCATACATCAAGTAAAAAAAAAAAACAACATTCAGGCATTGCATAAATATAAGGAAAGTAGTGATATTTTGAGGAGTTGACCTTGACCTTTGACTCCTGACCTTTGAACCATGACCCCCAACTTCCCTAGATAATCACTGCCCATTGGAACAAGCATATATACTGAGTTCCATGAAGATACCTTGAACCATTTGCGAGATATGGAGAAAAACATGAATTTTCAACCTTTTTTTTTCACAAAATAACCTGTGAGCTTTGACCTTCGACCCCGTGACCCTAAAATCCAAATAAAGTATTATCCCCCCAGGATATACCCTCATACCAAGTTTGATGTAAAACCACCACACGGTTCTTGAGATATCGACAAAAACAAAATGGGACGGACGACCCGAAAACATAATGCCTCCGGCCACTTCGTTGGCGGAGGCATAAAAAAAAAAATTGTCACGAAGCAAGGCCAGCGTCGCACACACAAACAGACCCTGTTAATTTTTCTTTTTCATGTATAAAGACGGAACAAGCGAGGGCACCATCACCAAAAACAATAGGCGTCTTCGTTTTACCATAACACACCTTCATGCCAAATTTGAAGATGATCTAAGAAGAACTGCAGCCAGTAGAGTGCTCACAAGAAAATCTCTGCGGCGGACGCGGCGCAACGAGGCCAAATCCATAGTATCCTCCGAACTCTGTTCAGGGGATACAATGAGTGGGTGACCTATATGTCAACACACAGCATACTTTCACACCCCATGATAGCATACTATGCAAATGATATGCAAATGAGTCCATTATGCCCATTATGGATATGAAAGATTGAAAATACTGAAAAATGTGAAATACATACACTTTGTGTGACTACGTTCCTCTTTAACTGGAACATTTTCTCTGTGTGTACAGCTATAATTGTCATCTACAGAAACATTCAAATCCAAACTTCAAAACTTTACCTATTCCTCTCACACTGAGGACTATAATTGCAGTCTATAATGTTTGGAACTATTCTTTATCTGGTATGTGTTTGTTGTTGTTTGCCATTTTCTTCTCTGTTGTCATGTTTGAACGTGTTATATCTATCTTTTCATTTATGAAGCGCCATGAGCACTAAAAAGCGGGCCTGTGCGCTATACAAGTAGCCACTGTTATCATTATTATTATCATTGCTACTTCTACTACTATTACTACTACTACTAATACTACTACTAATACTAATACTAATTGAACTCTGCAATACATCTTGTAAAACTATGTCTGCTGATTCTTTAACTCCTTTACATGTATCAGTGTTTTTTTGTGAGTGAATATATGCTACTGTCATACATTGTATAGTACATGTGTGAATAATGTGCACAGCTATTAATATTTACCAGGTACCATATTTTTTCCTTTCATTGATTTCACATTTTTCACAGAGGAAGACATTCAAAAATACAGAAGCACTCTGAGAGCGCAGACCTCTGCCAAGCATGCAGCTCATTTCCACCACTGATCTTGTCCTTCCATAGAAGTGATTTCCACCCATACATACTTACAGCACTGTGTGCTGAAAGTCGCCCAATTTCCCAATATAGAAGCCTTTGTTACGTCATAAACCCTCAGCGCGCCTCGCCCTAGCAGAAACTAGAGCACGCACTTTAGTGCGCGCATGCAAACCTCAAATACGCGCAGCCTGAACTCCCAAGTTCATTGACCCTACCTGCCAAAATATCAAAAATCCTTCATAAATTCCTCCAAAATTCTCAGATCACTACCATTTGATCATCTGTTACTTGTATCAATCTAAACCTTTCCTGCAAGTTTCATCCAAATTTGTTACCTACTTTTTGAGTTATTTTGCACATAGACAAACTAACTAACTAACAAACAAACAAACAAACAAACAAACCAAAGGTCACGAAAACATAACCTTCCCCCTTGGCGGAGATAATAACACAGTAACAGCAGATTTGTGACAGAAAAAATCTACTTTGTCTGCAGATTATCCTATCATTGTTTTGATAGCAGAAATTCTAAAGAATTTGATAGGGTTGGGGTTTTAGGTGGTATGGAATTGTTAAAAGGTATTGTTAAATTCAAGTATCAGAATGGCTAATCACTTTCGACATCCAGCTGAATCCCTGCTTGGCAAACTGCTTGGCACACTCTCTTATTGCCACAAACTAGCATTAGACTAACATGAAAACATATGAGTGGGACTGCAAGGACAGCAGCAATTCTGCTTAACCCACCACCTAGGCTTCAGTTTCTGTACCCGTTCACATGGGTGAACCAACATTTAAGAATTTTTAGCTGGCAGAAATGTATCAATACATTGCTTTGAAAGTGATTGCTATACAGAATCAGAGCGTATGTGAGTTTTGTCCTGGCAGCTCATATTACGGGATAGTAGTTGTTGAATTCATGTTCATGGAATACAGCAGTAAACACAGAAATGTACACATGCACGTTACATGATTAGGAGTTGATATTTTTACATGCTGTTAGATTTGCGAATAGTACCCAGATCGGAGAATTCCCACAAATAACCCCAGGAAAACAGGTACGGTATGAAGTCTCATTAAAAAGACTGTCTTTGATGCATTTGAGGTGACAAAAAATGATGTCAAGTATCAAAACTAAATGCAATCGTAAAATTTGCTTTGTGTTTGCTCTGTGTTGTGGGCTGCTCAGGTACAGCCCTGTCGCGATTTATACAGCGACTGGGCTGTGCATAGTTAGTGTACAGTGTATTTACATAATATGTGTATGCACAGGCCTGTCACATCATTATCACAGCAAGTCATGACTGGTACTCTTAGTGGTCTCAGTCTGGTGGCAGCCCCCTGCCTTGGGCCAGCACTTAGGCTCCTGGCCTCGGCCCGGCCTTGGGCCCCGTGAGCCCCTGGGCCCCTGGGCCACCGGGGCCCCTGGGCCACTGGGCCTGGGCTCTGGGCCCCTGGGCCTGGGCCCACTTGGGCTCTGGGCCCCTGGTTCCGGGCTAAGGCCCGTGGCCTTGGGTCCGGCCTTAGGCCCCGCCTTTGGCCCGGCTGTACTTTGTACATGGTCTATGTGAAATCAGGCTTGTCTGTAACTGTATAATTACAGATAATTACAAATAATCACAAATGATCAACAGGTCCATACTACATATAGGATATATAAATATATGATTATATGAATATATGAATATATACAATGTATGTGATTATATGTATTATTATATATGCATATATAAACGTGATCAGCCATTCTGTTACATTGCAAGATCTGCGGTCATTCATATATAGCAAATTTTATGCATGTATAAATGACATACATTCATGTGTACTTGATTGAACCAGCCAATGGAGAAAGATCACACCATTGAACAATACTTGAAAGACATGTACAGTTCAATGACTCAATGCTTGTTATTATGAACTCTGTAGAGGTATGCAGCCCTCTTCAGATGGAAAACATACAGTTGGCTATCAAACAGAGCTTGCAAAACCATCAACAATTTATTGAGTTGGATTTGTGTGTGTGTGTGTGTGTGTGTGTGTGTGTGTGTGTGATAGAGCTATTTGGCTTGTTTCCTTTGCATGCATCATCACAAATTCCCGAAGTCTGAATAAAGTGAAACCAAGACCTTCATATAGATGTGCTGCATTGTAAGGTGCTGGATCTGAGCACTACCATAAGATTGACACCATGGCGGGAATTGTGCTAACAGTGTAGTGTACTATCCTTCCTGTGCATTTATGTTAAAGTGTACCAATACCCTGAAAATCACATTTTAAAAATAATCTGTGACCTTTGACCTTCGACCCCGTGACCCTAAAATCCAAACAAAGTATCATCCCCCCAGGATATACCCTCATACCCAGTTTGATGTAAAACCACCACACGGTTCTTGAGATATCGACAAAAACAAAACGGGACGGACGTACGTACGGACGGACGGACAATCCGAAAACATAATGCCTCCGGCCACTTCGTTGGCGGAGGCATAAAAAGTTGCTGACTAGCTAACCTTACACCTTCCTAAAGTACATAGACCCCAGGGTAAAAAGCCCTCAAAAGACAAAAATTGTCTTTCACAAAAAGTGGACCTTTTGAAAATTTGGGGGGGGGGGGTTGTACGACCCTCCCTCCCCCCCCCCCCTGCATACACCCATGCAGTTACCAGCTAAAGAGTTAAATATTTTGAGTGTGATGTAAACCATACAAAAAACAGCAATAAAATAAACTTGAACGCAGAGAAAACTAACACTCCGATCATTTGTTTTGAATGACGATATCAATCATCTATAATCTTTCCCTCCCTATTCAAGATATGCTTAAAACGAATCTTCCTTTTCTACAAAGCTTTAAAAAAAAGAAGAAACTAATGCAAAAAGTTTCACTTGATTCTACCTAGTGTGTCTGTGCAGTTCTCTTTTCAGATACATGTAAACATTGACTCTACATACACAGTTGCACATTCACCCGTTGAGGATCTGAGCTGATTTTGCTACAACACACATTTCCCATAGACACTTGCCTGAGTATACTTGGGACTCGTCCTCAATGGGCTAAAGTATCAGAAGAAAGAAGCAATGTCAATACACACATTTAACTGTGTTGGACTATGTTCACATCAGAGATAGAAATTGACCTTTATCTGGAGAGACACAAAAAGTACTGGAACCCAGTCCTCCCTCCACACATTGTTTGCTACACCTTGTGTCTTTCCCAAGAAGGTTTGAGCCTCTGCTACATGTGTAAGTTGCTTCGCAGGAGCTAAAAATATCTCAGCAGTTGACTTCCTTGATTGTTTTATTTCGATCCCTTCCCTTTGGAAAGTTTGAATCACAGCGTTCATCCAGCAAGCTTGTCCTTCGGTGAAATCATTGTTGCTATTGATTGATCTTTTTTTTTTTTTGGGGGGGGGAGAGGGAACAAAGATTTCAAAGTCTAAGAAAAACACTATATTTTGTTCTTAATAGAATAGAGCTCCATATGGTTGCCATGGCTACACATAGCTGGGAGTTAATCATAGTCTTCAGACTAATTTCAAGATTGAATAACAATACAAAAGTGTAGCTCCTAAGGTTTTGGATGTACGTGTATGACTTATGAAAACTGATGATTTTCACCTTTCATCTTCAATATGACTGCCTGAGAATATTAGAGAAATTGTAGGTTTGCAGATTTTCAATGGTGTCAGAATGTTTGTTTGAATGTTTGAAAGTGTTCATTTGTTTTGCTTTTAATATTGCTGTAAATGGATAAAATAAGAGAAAATTAACTATTCCTTGTGAGAAGAAGCTGAGATAAAGGACTTAAAGCTACTGATACAAAATCGACTCATGGCTAGTTTTTGAATCCAATGAAAAGATTCCAAATGTGCTAACAAGGTGTAATAGCTGTCCCTGTACTCGAGTCTGACACATAAATCTAAAGACATCACTTCCTGAAGGTTTGGAGACAGGATCAATAAGATTTAAGTATGAAAGTCACTCCGTATCTGGGTCACAAACACACATAAGGGAAGACAGCAATCAAAGGCTGAGTGCACGTTAAACAAAAGCATGGGGGGGGGGGGGTTAAGAAGAAGGAAGGGGTACAGTATAGAGGGGCAGGGGGGAGGAAAAGGTAAGGGGGCCAACACAGCTGCTCGACTGCCGGGCTTTAAAGAAGAGATTATCCACCATCAGTTGACTACACTGATTGAGAAATCTTTACACCTTTTTGAAAAGGTGCAATGAGTGAACAGCAGTGGGATCATTTCCTCAGATTTCCTGTGTAACTGGTCCAAGCAAAGTAATGGCACAGGCATCAGAAACTGCAAATCAGGACATTAAAGGGACTGTACAGTAGTGGTTGAGGTGGGGATTCACGTTTTGAACATTCCTAAGTGAGATAATGAGAAACCTCTTATGAAATATGAAAGAGCATGTGATTTTAAAAAGGATTCAACGTTTATTTGATGAAAATTGGTTTTCAAATGGCTGAGATATCCCCAAAAGTGATAATAATAAAAGGCGACATGCCCCAACTTTATTAGGATCTCTGTGTTTCACCTTGTTTTTGGATATCTCAGACATTTCAAAACCGATTTTCATCAAATAAACTTTTGATACCCCTTAGAATTGCATGCTCTTTGACATCTCATAGAGTGGTTTCTGAATATCTTGCAAAACGTTAAAAGCTAAATCCTCACCCCGACCAGAACTGTACACACCCTTTAAACAACCTCGCCCAACAGAAATCATGATCAGAGCAAGGAGGGTGTTAGAGAAGGATAAGAAACTAGAATATCTCCTTTGTACCTACCCTCCGCACCACCAAGAACTTGTGCGCTCTCGCTATCACAGGTTCTAATAGATTGCTTTGAAAAAAGACACCACTTCTGTTTTAAGTATTTGTCATTCCTCATCAAACTAAGTGAGCAGCAATTTGCTGCCCCTTTCTTTATTTTTGGCAGCAACTATTTTGTGTGTAAAGAACAGGACATGCCAAGTGAATCAGTAAAAGATTGTGTTTCTTTATCTGTAAAATGCTGATATATGCACAGAAACATGTATTGGCCAATTACTATATCCAACAGATTTAACATTTTAAAACTATGTACAAATGTCCAGAAAGATAGGTAAATTTTAACTGTAAAGCAATATTTCATAGAACTTTTTGTGAGGCACTAATAATCCTTTTTTTTTCAGTCCTAGGGGATTGATAACATGAGGATTTGAAGAAAAGTTAGAAGGATTTTTTTTTTTTTCATGTACCAGTATTCCCTGCAAGTTCCATACATGATTTCAAAATTTCCTCTGAAATACAGCTTGCTAAAAATCACGAAATTTCTTGTTGGTCTCCATTTTCTAACTGTGCCAAAGAGCAGCTTGAAGCATGGAACATCGAAGCCAGTGCAATGCTAAGCATTCCGTTGTCATGCTATAAAACTTTCACATAAATTTGCACTAATTGCAAAGAGATTCCACTCCTTCTCTAACACCTCCCTGATCAAAGCATATATCACAACATAAATTACACTTATACATTCCTCTTGAAAAAAAAAAAAAGTTTCCTCAAATTAGTAACCCTTAAAGGGATGGTACAGTATTAATGGAGATGAGAATTGGGCTTTTAACTTTTTGCAAGATACCAAGAAAACACTTACAGTTATAGTACAGAACATACCATTTTAAGAGGAATTCAAAGTTTATTTAATGAAAATCCGGTTTGGAATTACTGAAACATCCAAAAACAAAGTAAAACAAAGCGATCATCGTAATAAAGTGTGGGTCCCACACTTTATTAGAATCGCTCTTTTTTGGATATCTCAGCCATTTCAAAACCAATTTTCATCAAATAAACATTGAATTCCTCATAGATTTACATGCTCTTTCATATTTCATAAGAGGTTTCTCATTATCTCACCAAAAAATGTTAGAAACCTGAAATTAGGTCTCAACCAAAACTGCACGATCCCTTTAAAGAGCCTATATGGGCTACCTCTTCTCATTACAGCTCCTTCCATCATGTAATCAAAACAATGCAACCTAAAGATAAATTACCATTCATAAGTACAAAAAACACTAAACAAGGAGGCACTTAAAGTTGATGTGATTAATAGCATCAATTAGACAATCATATTTCCGTCTGGTCTTTGAAAGTCACTCTTCAGCTTCCCACGGCCTCGGATAGACAGGGCTTATCCTAGCTCCTCTTTTCTGTGATGTGGAATTATGAAGAGCATAATTTTGTGATTATTTTTTTTTGTGTCCATGAATGAATCCTTCCAACTCTGATATAATAAAAAGGAGAGAATCAGGATACAAATTAACCTGTCCATAGTGCTACAAGCACAAATAAGATTAATACAAACCCAGATAAATAACAGCTGCAATCACATGTGTTCATCTGGTCACATGCCAACATATGCAGCACATGGGAGACCATCGTCTACACCCTGGACTGTGATGTATAATTACTCAGCACCGAGATCCCATCCCTACCCTCTAGAGAATAAAAATAAAAGAGGGAATAAAGAAGTGGGTCACTACACCATCACAGGTGAATCCCGAATTTTACTTAAAGGTCCTGTTTACCACTGGGAGCAGTGATTTGAAAAATATTCAAGATATCACTTTTGATGCATATGTGTAGGTTTGTTGTGTCACAAAACATCTTACCATGTAAAAAAATTTTGCAATAAAGCCTAAAATATAAGGTGATATATTAACTATTTTTCTCAATAAACCATAACTGTAGATGGTTTTAATAGTCTAGAAACATTTTTATTATAACTATTGTGCAGATTTTGTATATTTCACAATACTCAACATTGATCATAATTATTCAAATATTTACATTGGTTGTTTCTATCCCTAACTGACATTTTAGAACTATTTTGACGCACCAAAGCTGGGTTTTTGCTTCGTCTGCAAATGGTAAATAATGCCTTTAATGCCCGAATAACGCAGCTGTTCGAACTGCCAGCAGTTTTTTTTTTTTTTTTTGCTTCCCAGCTCTACTGTCCAGTAGTCCCATACTCTGAAGTCACTGCAGGTTATGAAATGCCACAGCCAATCATCTTTCATGTCCTTACTGAAGAGGAGCTTGTAACTGCCTCCCCTCTATTCCTCCCCCCCCCCCCCCACCCCCGGAAAAAGAAAAGATGAATGGCAAAAAAAGTACAAAGTAGTTATCTAATCACAAAACGATGCATCAAAGGTTAAAATTATTGAAAATGTGGGTGAACTGTCTGTTACTTTATAAGCCATACGTTTTGTGAGGTTTTCATTTTTGAGAATTTCACAAGTTGGGTGCTATTTTCAAAGTTAACAACACACCAAAATTTGAATACTGACCCTAACATGAATGTGGAATTCTTGTGAATGTGTACATTTATCTGCACAATGTTGTAGCCCATGATTGCAAAAATAAACCACTTGCCATATTGTCAGGAAATGTGATCCACAAAAGAGAAAACTCGCCAGATATACGGCCTATGCAGTAAAGATCTAGGGACATTAAAATGCATTTTGGCATGTTTTTCAAATACAGTGCAAATGATTTCCCACTGAAAATGTGTACCATTATGCCCTGAAACTAGGAAACTTCACTGCACAATATGCTTAGGCACACAAACTTGACCTACTTGTGTGTTGACAATGATGATTATTCAATATCTTTCAAATATCAAATATCATTCATTTTTCATAGCTCTAAGGCAGGAATCTTTCCCCCAACTGAACAAAATGAATCTGTGGAGAACACACCTTGAGATGATATGTCTTTTAGTGCCTTCCATTTTCTAGCTTCTACCTTTTTCAGCTTCTGTCCAACTGTTTTTATTTTGATTTTATTTTGACATTGTCATCAGCTTTAAAACTTTTCATCAGGGTCTGGACACATTTTGCAGCTCCCAGATCAGAATATGGGGTTGTTCCTAAAGGCCAAAGTAGACCCATGGGAAAAACTTTAATCCTCAGCCAAAGTTGCGAAAAGTCACTTGACAAAGAAGAAGGAGAAAAAAGAAGAAAAAAAAAAAGCTGCTAAAATTCCAGGTGCACAGGGTGTAATGGCTGTCCACACCCACTGACATTTCAAATAGTTAAAGGATACGTTCATTCAAACATATCATTTTGTGGATTGAGTGAAAGCAGCAATATATTTAGTAGAACACAACACTGAACTTTGAGGAATTTTGGACAATCTGTTCAAAACCTAAAGTTATGAATGTTTAAAGTTTCAGTGGCACCATCGCTAGATAAGAAAAAACTACGACAGTTTGTGACATTACTGTATGGCAACTATATAAAAAAAGAAGAAAGAGAATTTCATAAAACTTCATTTTTTTAAAGTACATATTCCCACAACTTGTTATTGACATATGATATAATGAGTAATATTGTTCCCCCTGCTTTCTGAAAACAGGCACACATGTAAGTCAAGTGCTCTTTGATTTCGCCAGAAACATAAAAATATGTTAAATTCTGTTTATATCTTCTTTATATCTTCCTGCAGTGATGTCATAAATTGTTTTAGTCTTCTCATTCAACGATAGTGACAATGAAACTTTAAAATACATAACTTATGAACAGATTTTCAAAATTTCCTCACATTTTCACTGATATATACTACTAGTAATGCTGCATTCACCCAATCCACACATATATTTGGGTGTACTTGTCCTTTAAATGATTGGTCTCCTTATAGTAAAGGTGAGAATAGAGTCTTTCAGATCCTTCCAGGTCTTATATTCAAGCTTGGACTACTGAATGCAACTGCACATTGTATGTAACGATAGATTACATATGATCGGTTGAATCATGATATCTGCTTAAAAACAGAACACACGTTCATGCATAGTAGGGTACATAAAAGGTAATCAAAGCTAATTGTAGGCTAAAGCATACACCTATACATCTAGAAATATGTGACATATCCTGTCATCTTGAAATAAATCCCAGACATGAGAGCTGAGGGAACTGCAATAAATTCAGGTGTAAATTCAAGGCATCTGGCTGAGAAATACAACACAATTTAAGAAATCACTTATTTCAATTACTTTACTACAAAAGTTTGATATCTTAACTCCCTTCTATCTGAATTTTAAAGTCTACAAAAATGTATATAAAGAAACAATTTTATGAAGTATTCTACTGAGATGTTTTCCTGTACATTCCACTGTGATAAAACTTCAAAACATAGTTTTCTCAAAACTGGTTTGGTCTGACAGTTTGCTTTCTTACTGCTTTGGTGTTAGGTTTGTGAAAATTTGATAGAACAAATTGCAAATCACTGTGTTTATTGTGGTTGAAACCTAACACCAGAAATTCACTCCTTGTCTACTTCACACTCTTTAATCAATGAGCTTCAGACGATGCTATGTGACACAGGAAGGTCCATCCCGACAACCCGTTGATCAGCTCTGCATGTTTCGATTCACCTGGCAGCTACAATTTGTAAAAAACAAGACCATAGCATAACTCTTCATTCAGTGCGATATTTGCCAGGATTTCCCTTGCAAAAATCAAGCTCAGCCTGCACACACACACACACAGAAATGGAATGAAACAGTTCTTGACCTTCATAGCAGATAACAATGCACACTTCCAGTCACATACACGTAGGCGCATACACACACACACACACACACACACACACACACACATCGAAACAGGCTTGCAATATAAATATGATTTGGGTAGCTTACACCGCTCCAGCATAAAAATAGTGAGGCACCTACAATTGGGGCAAACTCAAATGACTCAGATTTGTGACCAGTGGTTACATAAGCCCAGTCTATTAAAACTTGACCATCTCCATATTCATGTTAACCTTTTGAATGGTAGGCTAGAAGGAAAAGTCCTTCAGTTTCATATAGGAATATATTTACATGGTATTAAAACAAGTGGCAATTACCACACAACAGCTGCAAATAAGAGACCAATTCAATTACACCTATTCAAAAGCTGTTTGGTTACTGCTGCAGAAGTAACATGAAAATATCTTACTACACAGTATAGTTTCACTAGCCTTCCTGTGAAATCAACTCTAATGGCAAAAAAAGAAAAGAAAAAAAGGCTGAAACATCAACTTGTTTTGATAATAAAGCAGAAATTTTCTCAAAGCTTTTTTTTTTTTTGGGGGGGGGGGGGAAACTCTAGAAGATTACTAGGGGCATATATCGCAACAACAGTTCAGCCATCTCTCATATCTTACACAGATTTCTTTGCACGGGAATCATAATCTCTATTCACTGCCATCCTTCCCACTGAAACATATCACTTCTAAACATTATGCACTTGACATTACAGACATGAAGAATGTAATTCTATCAGAGATCATTAATTCCCAATGTTGAACCTTTCTTTTAATCTATCAAAAATGTCATCAGTTTCACAAACCACACTTGACAGATTCACAACCATTTGTGATTTTCTAGGGAGACAGCAAAGCTAAACATACAATAAGTTTCGTGGTATACCTGGTAGAACACAGCAGAGGCGTTGTTCTGTGATTATAAATAGATCCATCAAAAATCATACTCTAGATCAAAGGTAATTGGATGCTTCCACTTCTAGCCAAAGGAGTGGAGACAGACCAATGTTCCATGGTTCCATGCATCTTCTCTGGGTTTTTTTTTTCTCCCTTTTGCGGGGTGGGGGAGTTGATTTGATGTGGTTTGTTTGTTAGGTTTTGTTGTTGTTTTTTGGTTTTGCTTTGTTTTTATGAATCAGACCCCATTAAACCATGGGGTAATCCATGAACACACAGATGCTGGCAATAAGTATCTATCTTACAAAGGTTAGGGGAATATCCTAGCAATTGTTGGGGAAATATCCTAGCAATTGAAAGACACATTTGAGCACAGTAAAATGAAAATATAAGTCACAAACCATGACCGATATCTTCAACATCATATGCTCATTCTTTTTGCTTAACATCGGTAGATATATTTTTGTGTGTGTGTGTCTGAAGTTCAAACAGGCCAACTATCAAATCATCATTATGCATACTGGGGCACAGACTTTCTTGAAGAATTTGCTTTATAGACTCCATCACATGAGTTCAGAAGGTGCAAAGCTCTCTGTATTAAGTTTCTATGAGGCGTAGCTGATAAACCGTGAGGCATGTTTGTTACCGCAACAATGTTCCTGCTGCGTTCGTGAGAGAGGGTGGATGGATTAAACAGGGGGGATAAAGAGAAAGCGCAACATAATGACACTGAAATGGACTTCCTTGACTACCTTCCTCACCAACATTCATACCTTCTTCAGCAAGAAATCAAGAACAACCGCAAACTGCTTAGGATCGGTACATCCACCTCATTACATTCGCCGAAAAAACCCATAATGTGAATAAGCAGACAACATCCTGGTTCTGGAAGCTGTGGGTGCTAAAAATAAAACCCGGCGGCTTCCTCGCTGGGCCTGTAATTCCATACATTCGGCTGAGAAAACATCCAGTTGGTAAATAGGGCAGAGATTGTGTATTGAAACACCTCCTAAGAGCTAATCATCAAGGGGTTACCAGTACTAACACAAGATGCTGACGCCCCTACGTTACAACCTCCACCAACCCCCACCCCCTACCCCCCCCCCCTTCCAAGCAGAGTTGCTTCAAGCTGTGATTCTCCACTTTGATGCCCTTCACACACAGTATTAAAGGGATGGTACAGTATTGGTGGAGATGAAAATTGGGCTTTAATTTTTTTTGCGAGATACCAAGAAAACACCTATGAAATAGTACAGAGCATACCATTTTAAGAGGAATTCAAAGTTTATTTGATAAAAATTGGGTTTGGAATAGCTGAAACATCCAAAAACAAATTACCTGGTTTATCATCCTATTTGACAGAAATGCCTAATTCCAAGTATCAATAATATGCTAACATAACAATACCATGGTGAAAAACAAAATGTCAGTTTGTTTTTCAGAGCAACATTCTTGCTTGAACACTCTTGTTCCTGAAAAAACAAAAACAATCTTGAAATCCATCTTTTCACAATTTTCCAGAAAATGTGGCCTCTTTAGATATTCTGTTGCAGAGCAGCTTGAAGATTAACAGTTCCATATTTACAATCCCAGGCAATGAACTTCACTGTTTCTAAAACACATATATGATGTATGTATACCTCTACAGCATGCTTCTGATTCTGAGTCAAAGGCTGTATGTCTATTAAAGATGAACAGTGAGTATTCAACTATGCATTCAAGATGGCACATCTGTTAACTTTCTGAGTCACACAGAGCACAAGTTGAACAGCCACATGCAAGCCTTGAATACAATCTCTGAGATGGAATAGAGGGCTGTTATCAACTCTATTGTGCTCCTGATATCCAATTACAATGCAGCAATGGTATAATTCTTACAGTGACCTTAATCTGATTAAAAAGAAATGAATAAAAAGATATTTCACGCGAGTACTTCCTACCATTTTGAAAGTGAGCAGGCCTTTTCATTATTGATTATGATGTAATGCTGGCGTTATGAAAACTACAATGCATACATGTACGGACATACAGAGTCTTTGTGCACTACATGCATGAAGACACAAATCATTACAAGTTTTAAGAAAATAAAAAAGAAAGTAGCTAAAAACCTCTTATCCAACAGTAACAAGGCATAATGCATAGAAATCTGTGTCCTTGCATTTCAAACCCATGGAGGACAATTTTCAAGCAGCCTTTTTTCCTTTTTGTTTTGTTGTTTGTCTGTTTGTTTGTATTTTTAAAAGGATAATTCCTTCTATTATCTAAATCTGGAGTTTGGGGTGATAAAGTGAGTGAAATTAGTTATACCTTTTAGAGTAATTTGTAGACCTATATTTCTTCTGTCTTACGTGTTTATTCTCCATGGTCCACTCAGAAAGGCAAATAGATGTATGCAAGAAAAATCTGACACAAACTTTAAAAGCGGCCAGCAATAGTATTGAAACAGTGGAATGATCATCAGCAGATTGAGCTTAAAAGGGTATGCCAAGTTTTAGGATTATCTCATAATCCCTTCATAGCAGTTGCCATGGAGACTAAAATCCCTTATTTCGTGTCCACAATGGAGACTGAGTTGATGAACTCCAATAAACCCTGAACTTTTATCTAACACTTTTGTTAATGGTATAGACAGCTATTCATGGTACAGAATCAATATGCGTACATGAACTTGTAGAGTTAAGAGTCGTTTTCCAAACATTTCTATCATCTCTGAGGCTCTCAAGATCATACACTGTTGAGATATTTTACAGGGTAATAAAAAAACAACCCTTGGTAACAGGGTGTTCAGGTACATGTATGCTGCTCCCAAATTGCTGAATAATCTCCCTCTGTTTGCAAAGCATGCGGCTACATTTAATGTGTCAACCCGTTGAGGATGGGCTGATTTTTCTACAACACGCATTTCCCATAGACACTTGCCCAAGTATACTTGGGACTCGTCCTCAATGGGTTAACGACCAGGGGGTGTTTCACGAAGAAATTAAGTCGAACTTAAAAGTTAAGATTGACTTAAAATTATGATAGACTGCTGGTTTCTCGTTTCACTTTCATCCAATGTTTTCAGTATCCACTTCAAATTGTTATCAAAATTTACATTTTTTTTTTACCCTTACCTTATTTTGTTTATCGATGTCTGTATGAAAAAGTCTCCAAAATTCTCACGCTTATATGAAAGTTTGAATATTATTGAAGTCACACACAGCCTACCATAATTTTAAGTTGATCTTAACATTTAAGATTTTAAGACAGACTCAAACAAAATAGTGAAATAATCTCAACCCATCCACAAAAGGAGAAAATTCCTAATTTTCCTGTTTCTCTTGTCTAACTACTTTGCTTCTATTGCCCTTAAGTTGAAAATTGACTTCATTTGGAAAATTTTGACTATAATGCAACTTTTATTTTCCATGAGATACTACATTAAGAAGTATCTTCTATCAATATACATAAAAAATGCAGGCACAGTTACCAGAGACTCCAACCCGAAGCACCTTCTGATCGGGAGATTCTCCCGCCTGAAACCCCTAGCAACGGGAGACTCCAAGTTTATGTGTGCGAAGCGCGAAGTTCCTAGGGTTACAGATGCTCTCTGGTGCTATCTAAGGCTTATTTTTGCAACATACGATAGCAATAAGTAAGAAATCCTTTCCAACGGGAGACATTGAGCCAAGGCAGGAGAAATTAAATCTCAAACGGGAGAACGGGAGATTTCGCAAAATTGGGTTTTCGGCGGGAGATCTCCCGTTGAAAACGGGAGAGTTGGAGTCTCTGAGTTACTACAGATGCTGATACTTTCCCAAGGAACATAATTACGTTGGGAATAAAATCTGCAGCTACTAGCATCTAGAATGCTGCCCTCTTGTGACGTCTGTGTGGACATCTATAGGTGTTCAGAGACAAAAGTCTACAAATCATCTGGAGGAGAAATGCAGCACACTACAGGCCAAGCTAAGATTTCACACTGTCACACCGGTGAACAAACATTGAAATTAAACTCTGACGCTCTGATTAGCTGAAAGGAAGCATGACATAGAATGACTCGGGCCTGTTTACATGTACAGAAACCAAATGCATTACATTTCAGTGGTACTAAAAGTTTCATGCGGAGAAACTCATATGAAGTCTTGATAAGTCACCAACATTTGTGGCCGCATGTTGTTCAGAATATCTGCTTTCTTTCTATTTTTAAAAGATATTTTTTTTTTTTTTTTTCCTTCTTTCCCTCTTCCTTATTCTGCTCTTTTAAATGTAGGGAATCCCATTTGCATGCCTTAAATGAAGAGTTATATAAGCACAGTGGTATGTTGAAGAGAGTATCATTTTAGAAACTCCCATAAAGTATTGAAAGTGGAAGGTAACATTTAGTACATTTTTATTGACTGTTAGATTTTGAATTGAATTCTTTTCGGGGCTCACCATAAATTCCAGTACATTACTAGGCTACCTTTGCAGACCCATGCACTGCATGTGTGTCCATCATGTATATTTTGTGAATAAAGTTCATCAAAACTTACAAACATTTCTATATACATTCTTGCCACACACTCTATATGTTATTACATCAGCTCTTATACTTTTAGATTTGTGTTTATAGATAAAAAATACAGAAGACTGCAACAAAAAGGCTTAAGTGTGGCTGACACACAGAACTACTGAGTAGTTGAGTTTTGTGCATTATTCAAATTGTAGATAACTGTTGACTTCAAAATTTCTAAGGGCCTAAACAAGTCCCCTGAGGTTCATATTTAATGTTTTGCTGCATTTTGGGAGTTCTGTAAAAGGTATCCCCTACCTTTAAGTAACATGCCAGATCTTACTTCAGCAGGGAAAAAAAAACCTTGTAAGTGATTGACAAATTGCCCTTCATTGAAGTATTAAAATAAGCACCTATTATTCAGTTTTGGTAGTAACCACGATGAAGAAATCATAAGCATGCATACTCAGGATGGATTTGGGCTAACAATCTCCGAATCACCAGACAGGTGTCATATCCACTGGACTACCAAGCTTCTAAAAGTAACTCGAAACAAGAACTTATTAATAAGAATTTATGCAGTACACACTGCATGTCACATGCTGGACTAAGTAGTAATGGCAGTCGGGCAGAAGCTCAGTAGTCTATTGGGTATGATGCCTGTCTGGTAATCAGGAGACTGTTGGTTCTAATATGTATGCCCAGGATATTTTCTCATGGCTACTATTAATAATACTAAATGATCAGGGCTTTTTATATCTATGAAGGGCAATTTGTCAATCAACTTCAATAAAAAAAAATAATAATAGTAATAAAAAAAAACAACCTTCAATGCAAGAATTTGAGTAACAAAATCTTGCTGTGATGTGTGGTAAGAATGGTCCCCTCCTCCTCCCTCCCTTCCTCATTCTCCTCTCTGCCACTCCCTCCACCCCCTTCCCCCCCCCCCCCTTCCCTGAAAACCAGTATAGCACCCATCAGAAAGTTTGTGCATTGAGTCATACGTTTATCAGTAATGATCGACTCCAGTACAGGCTCTGCGCCTGTGTGTGTACTCACACAGAGATCAGTGATGATAAAGCAGTGTACAATTTGTTAGTGGGATTCTCAAATATATCCATATCAGACCAGTCTTTCCATACACTTCATGGTATCCCTAAACTATCGGGTCTTCATGGGTTATACATGCTGCATGTGGCAATTGAACCAGCTTCATCATGATTCATAATCCATCTTTAAGAGCTCTACTCTGACATTTTGAAAGGCACCTATAGCAACCTGATCTTCTCGTCTTACCTGTGGATGGTGACTTCCTGCACAGTGACCCCTCGCTTGTCCTTTGACCCAGCGTACTGGAAATGATGAGGCCCAATGCTGCAGTAACAAGCAGATCAGGACATTTGCAGAGTAATCGATAAAATGAATTCTCCCTTTAATGTGAATCTAAAATGAAAATAAAAACAAGTAACTTAAGACATGCATTTAGGACATTGACATTAGCTGCCTGTAAACAGGAACTCGCAACTTTGACCACTGTTCACACAATGGTAAATGTGACACTCCTTAACATTCTGGACTGCAACTCTGATAGTTTAAAACATGGACTGACATTTGAAGTAGACTACTGTAGTAGCCACGTGTTAAATTACAAATGAAAATACATCATACTCAGTGCTTTGGCAAAATAAGGAAATGAGTATCCTTTCTGAAGTTTTGCCACACGTCCATTGAATGCTATTGATGTCTTTGACACAAATATGATCAAGAGACCACATTTTAGTTGTGTATGTTACAATATAACCACAAATTCAGTGAGTAATGTTTCAGTTGTTTACATGAATCTCCACCATTTTTTTCAGTGATTCAACAAATCTTAAAAGATCTCGTCATCACTTAGATGACAAGGATCACACATTGTTGTTTATCTGGTTATTTTATTTCAGCTTCCATCTTTCATCTCTCAGCTAATGAGAGGAGGAGGGCTGTTACCATGACAACACAGTGTAAATATTCTTGGAACCTTGCACATTCCTCCTTGAAATATAGAGAAAGTCTTAAAATCACTGATGAAAGGAGAAGATCATATCACTCCTGCAGCTGCACAACAACAAGAAAATTTGCCTAGATCCTGCATGTACATGGTATATTATGGAGGGATCACATTGTAATTTATTGGAAGTGTTATTTGATGAGCAGGTTTTCTTTTCCTACCCTATCAGAGCATCACTGCAGATGGTACAAATGCTGTCCAACACCGATACATTGCCATGCCCAGTTTGAAAAGCATCAAATAACACAGCAATTTGCCTACAGCATACAGTCAGCTGGGATATCTCTCATGCTGTCTATACATGCAGTCACTTTATTCTTTCCTCAAGCATGGCCCTTCATTCACATTTGACAAGAGTATATTACTCATGGTCTTTGAACTTTCCAAATTCACATCCTTTTTTACAACTCTTTTAAAGTTCTATCCTTCTTACAAAAAACTTGTGTCACCATTAATCATTCATAATTGAAGCTGTGGCTAGGCAACGACTTATTACTATTTACTTATTACTACATGAAACAATAAATCAGGAAAATGAAAACCAGGACCCCGTTTACAGTGCGGGGCTGGGCCGAGCCGCGGCTGAGCCCCGCAATTTTGTCCGTTTACACTGCCGGGATCGGCCGCGCTTTTAATTCAAACCTTTCAATATTTTGTTGTAGTGGCGCTCTGCTTGTAAACAAACGCAATTTCGTATAGCCTGGTTTTCAGACCCTTTGCCAACTGGATTCCGTGGCGATGAAGTCGCCGTTCGGGCAAAGGCCTTTGCCGAAGGGAAAATCATTTGCAGGACAAAACCACCTTAAACTATACTAGTTTTCGACATTGAGGGGGTTAATATCGTGAATAGCGAAATAGTACGGGCAGAGGGTCTGGAAGCCAGACTAAAATTGGCCGCGCATTTGGCCCAGTTTGCGTTTACACCAAGAAGAGGCCGGGCTCGGCCGCAGTTCGGCCGCGGCCGAGACCACCTCCAAAGCTTGGCCAAATGCGAGGCCAATTTTGGCCTCGCATTTGGCCTTTTGCGCGTTTACACTGAAATGAAGGAGGGTTCGGCCGCGGCTCGGCCGCGGCCGGGCCTCGCACTGTAAACGGGGTCATACATGATGTTGCCAATTCACTAAATATTGATATTATCACAGACACAGCTTCATTAAGTGTAGTGTAGTAGATAATGGCATACAGTATTCGTCCCGAATCATCAACTGCTGAATGCATCAGATCAAGGGGTATCAACATAAACTCACTAAAAAACTTCTGTGTTCCATAAGATGCAACAACTACGAAATAACTTGAACGACCTTTGACCTACTGCAAATATTTGGCAATGATGTTCAACGCCTCGTACACATCCATGTTCTCCTTGTACAGCACAAAACGGCAATAGTTTGGTTTATCCTTGGGCCAGCGAGATCGACCATGCTTTCCTGGACAGAGGATAGAGAGGAGTAGAAGAAGTCTCATTCCTGCAAATAACTCTCCATTCCATTTTAAAATTTACTCTGGTTAAAAGAAGAAAAATCATGTAAATGGAATACTGTAAAACAAGGAATGTTTGTATGCATTTTCATTTCGCGAATTTCGCGAGCGCCAAGATTCAGGAAATTAAAATGAACACGAAAGTTCTTGTCTACACTCTATGCATTGAATGCTAGTTGCAGTTCGCGAAAATTTCATGCCGCAATAAAGGCCGTCGGCTCCAATTCGCGAAAATTTAATGTCGCGAATATATCATGTTTTACAAAGGCTTCATTAAAGTCAGACTAAACAGGAATATTAATAAATCATGGCATTTTAAAGTACAGTATTTATTTGTTAAACATTGATATTGTTTACAGTCATCATGCAAAAAATATGTGAGGTGATGACATCATCTTGTCTTCATCCTATTGACCTGCACACCGTCGAGAGGTTCACTCAATTTCTTTCACTGAAAGGAAAGAAACAAAATAGAATTGTTATATTCTGAGAATCATGACTTTAAAGGGATCATATAGTTTTGGTTGGGACCTAACATCAGGTTTCTATTTTTGCTAGGATAGTGAGAAAACTCTTTCAGAAAATGAAATGCCATGTAATTCCAAAAGGAATTCAGCTTTGTGGGATAGAATTGCCACAGAAGTCTATGAGTACAAACACATAAAAAATCTTGGTGGAAGTCTGGGAAAAAATAGAACAAATATCTATTTTTTTTCCAGCATGTCTTGAATGTCAGCGGTATGGCTTGTGGATTGATTTACTGAAATTCAAATAGACATAGCTTCATTAATATACATATCTGATTAAAAACTTTCAGTGATTCTTTTTTCCCTCACTGAAAGCTACCGTAACTGTCATTTTCAATACATTTGTTTATCACTGACACCTATGATTATGAACTGGCGTTTAGAATATATTCTGGCAAAGATGAAATGTGTTTCTTTTATTTCATAAACTTTATAAGTAATCATCTAACACAAACACACACACATACACACAAACACACACACAACACACACACACACAAAGTAATTGCACATGTTTTGCAGACAGTGATAGTATGACACATGGTGACACATGCAGGTATAAGCATACACTACCAAAAAAAAAAAAAAAAAAAAAAAAAGATCCACGTAAAGGGAGCCTGCAAAAACAAAAAACAAAACAAAACAAAAAAACACCTGATAGTTACTGTCCAAGGATAGCCCTGCCATGTAGGCAGATTGTTCATGTGAAGTTAATCGTCGAAGCAGCTGCACTTGACCTGGTTACAAGAAAGAGTGACACCGAAGAAGATCCTGTTGTATCTTGTTGCCGTCCAGAGGAGACCAGGGTGCCCTGAAATGTCAGCTTTTTATTGCCTGTACGTGCATTTTGAAGGGTGTGAGGTGGGAGCGTGTTTAGGCTACATGTCACATCAATCATTGGTGGAACCCAAGTGGTGGATGGGGGGGGGGGGGGGAAGCGCACCGGGCGCGCCCACCCCCTCCCCTATTTTTTGTTAAAACGAAAGAAATAAAAAGAAAAAAATAGGGGTGGGTGCGCCCCTTTTTAATTTTGTAAAGGCACCCCATCTTTTGGAATTCCTGGATCTGCCCCTGAGCCCAGACACCAAATGATGAGACCCTGCATGACAAAACCACAAATGGACTTTCCTAACCACCTATTAAAATAATGCAAAGAAAGTACACACTCTAGGAAAGTGTTTACCGAAAAGAGAGGTTTTAAAGTTTAAGGTGTACTGTACGAGCTGAAATTTTCGCGTACAGATATTTTCGCGAATTGCTACTAGGAGGACATTTTCACGTGTTGTTAATTTCGCGATTGCGAGGTCTAACTGTACTTATCTATTCGCACGTTGTTATTTTCGCGTGTTGTTATTTTTGCAGTTCAAAGGCGATTCGCGAAATTCACGAAAATAAAACCACCGCGAAAATTTCAGCTCGTACAGTATTCAAGAGATTAATCTCACCAACCTGCACACTGTGCAATGAATGGGACAAAAGCAAAAACAGAAATCAATGTAAAACTCCCTCTCCATATTTCTAACTATCTCCATCTTTCTTTCTTTCTTCTATTTCTGTTTTACATGCCTCCCTAACTCCCTCTTTCCTTTATCTGTCCATCTATCAGCTCAAATCTATCTCTCTCTCTTTCTTCTGCTTTCCTTTAATCTCTCTCTCTCTCTCTCTCTCTCTCAATCCTTCTTTACCTTTCTGCACCCCTCATCTCCAAAAGCCACTGAAATATTCTGATCCATTACCTTTCATGTACATTTCATTCTGCAAAAACAGGGAGTTCACTTTTTTTTTCTTCATTCTTTTTTTTTTTTTTTTTAATTTAAACCCTGTCCTAAAAATTATGCAAACATCACAGTATTTCCCGCTCCAGGAGGACGACCAAAGGATGAGTCTTTTCTGAGGAATGAGACATATCATGGATCATCTGGGGGGGTGTTTCATCAATTTAGTCAGGACTGACGAGTTGTCAGTCTCTGACAATTTCAGCAAAATCCTTGGTTTTGATTGGCTGAAAAGCTCTGGTCAATGACTCTTACCGTGATGATTGTCAGAGACTGACAACTTGTCAGCGCTGACAACTTTCATGAAACGGCACCCTGTTTTCTGTTTTCTGATTCCCCTGTTGGCTCTCCAAAGTGGTTACTGTCTATCAAATCAATATAACAGATATCAAACTATAAATATGCTTCATTTAATAACATACATGATAGGGTTACGGGACACAAGAAAGATCTAAAGAGGAGCATCATAAAAATAACAGAAGAAGAAAACAATCCTTTTTCTAAGATCTCTTATGCTTAAATATAATGACCCTATCTTCTGTGGAAGACCGATTTATATTGATAACGCAAACAAGATGTGCATTCAAAACAATTCAAAATAACAACTTGACTAGAGTGGGAAGATTTACTGGAATGGGATTGTCAGAGAGGACTTTCCTCTGAACTGCAAATTAAAGATACTCAGAAAGTTGATATGTGATATTCAACTCAACCAGCAAGATGAAAGCACAGGTTGGATTTCAGTTAAGATTTCATGGGCAGGCAGCCTCTCCAGTTTCATCCATATCAGTAGCAGACAGGAGTTTTGTTTGACAGCATTGCCTCTTCTGCAGAGTTGGTATGCTACACAGTGTAAACTTTGGTGTCTGTAGATTTTTGCCAGTGCTTCGTTTTAATAGTTCCTCTGGAAATAAAAGTGGTATCCTACACGGTATAAACTGTGGTGTCCATGGATTTTTGCCTGTGCTTTTAATAGTTCCTCTAAACATCAGAGGGAGAGGGTTGTGCTTCTGGGTGTAAGCTTTGGTGTCTGTGTATTTTTGTCAGTGCCTTTAATAGTTCCTCTAGAAATAAAAGCGGTATACTACATGATGTAAGCTTTGGTATCCAGGGATTTTAGCTAGAACATTCCAATGTGCCCTTCAAAACTTATAGGTGTATGCTACACGATATAGACTTTAGTGACTGTGGATTATTACCTGAGCCTTCAAATGTTAATTTAAAAGTAAGGGGGGTTACGATATGCTACTCTGATCAATGTGAAATTTTTCCCACAGCCTTCAGTTGTTCTAATAAAACTAAAGGGGTGTTGAAATAGGTGTTTTCATAAGTTTACAAGCAAAGAAGAAGGAGAAGAAAAGAAGTAGAACAGATATGGCAGAAGGTCTTTTGAAGTCTGAACTAATTTCACAAGGTTATGAATTGCATTTGTACTGAATATCATTCAGTTTCCAGTGATATATGCTTGCTTTTGAATGTTTCTGCTGTTTTGTTTTTTTTTTTCATCTGGAAAAGAAGATGTCTACAATTTCTCCATAAATCATAAATTCTTGGTGATCCATCCCACAACCCAATATACTTACAACTACAAATTTATAGTTAAAATCAATCCCAGCACAACATCCCAGTAATATCATATAGATAGGCAGTGGTTTAAAGAGCATTGTATTCAAAACAAATTACTTGAGATGTGATGGTACCACAGCACTGAAACATAATACATGTCTGCCCCAACGTGAAGTAGATGGTTAGAATTCACTTAGTGCACTCAAAGCAACATGAATTTCATAGTGGCCAGACAATTTGCGGATGGGCACGGCTCATACCCCATTCATACACAAAGTCAGGTCCAAGAGCACTCCAGAAGCACTTTGACACATGTCCCTCTGACTCTGTTCATACAAAGAATAACTGCTCCCTGAGACCACACTCGAAGTGGATGCGAAAAGGGCATAACTGTCATAGTGAACTTTGAGTGCGCAAGAACTTCTAACATGCAAACTATATGCACGATGCTCACCTCATCCCACTTCCAGAGTGCTCTAAATATTGGTGACCATCTGTAGAGAGTTGGAAGTTCTTCAGAGAGCTCCAGAGCATAGGGTGGAGAGGGGCCCAACTTTAGAGCACTCTAAAACCCAATTGTCTGTTAATACAGAATTCATAGGGGTTCAGAAGCGCTTTAAATGCCCCATATGAATGGGGTATCAGTGACATAAACACAGGACTAAACATGCCAGCACAATCTCAGGTTACTTTGGCCTTCTTTGTCTCTGCAGGGGCAACCCCATCACATATCCTGGGTCATGTGTCAAGCAATCTGATTGGCTGTTTGTCCGTCTTCAGCAAGAAGAGACACACCAATCACGTCTCTGCAGTACCAAGGAGACTGGTAGGGGCAATTATTCTATCACTGTTTCACTTGGAAAATTAGATCCCTGTGTAAAAAATGATGTTATTTGAGTCTCTTGTCTTCAGTAGAAGCCCCTTTGAACCACAATCCAGACAAATACACCTTTCCAACACACTCATCATGGTTGACAACAAGGGAGCCTCAATGTGTCAAGAGAATTTCATGCCAAACTGCCAATCAAAACGTTGATGAGCCGTCAAATGTGAGTACTTGATTTTGATTTTGGCATACAGAGTTTATCGAGTTGCTGCCCTTGTCTATTTCATATGCACTTTCTCTTTTCAGGGGGAAAAAAAAATCTACAACTGGCATCTACAAGTGTACCACCCATGTACAGAGAGCTCATCGGTGCATATATAAATAGAATCAAATTCAGTTAAATTCATTTTTGTTTTCAAATCAACCTTCCTTCTTTCCTTGCAAGCCAGTTGCCTTTTTTCTTTCTTTCTTTTTTTATTGTCCTCCAAGTTATGACTACCATCTGAAATTGTCATTGTTAATGTGTGCTAATGAGCCATCAATGGTAGGATTGATTATGTTTCAACCAAATGCTAACCAGTTGAGGACGAGCCTGTTTTTCTATCTATAGCACACCTTTCCCACAAAAACCTGCCCGAGTATATTCGGGACTAGTCTTCAATGGGTTGCTTATGGGCAGCATCAACAACATGGCAGAATGCAAGGAATACGTGAAAGGAAGAGGAGATAGTGCACATACATGCCGTGCAGACATACATAGAATGCATAAACTGACCAATATGGCTGAAACTACTTTGATATAGCTCTGTCCTGAAAAGCATCATTGTCAAGATAGCTCATTCATTAGACCTCTTTTATCATTACCATTCTTTTCATAACAACTTACATTGCATTCTAACATGATATTTGGACCTTGGGTTATTATTTTTTTTTCCTGTATTCATGAGGGCGCATAAGATTTGCCCATTTATGGTAGTTGGATCAATATGAATGAAACATCTGCAAAGCGTTAAAATGCATCCTTCCTCTTGCACAATAGTAGATTCGCAATGTACAAATCTATGAATCAACTTGAACATCCTTAATTTGCACAGTGCTCTGAGACACAGGAAGGAAACAGCGGAAAAGTTCCATCATGTGGTCTATCACCCGGTTGGACACTTTCAGACCTTTTTTGGGGAAATTACCTTGCCATACCCAAAGTTGGGGAAATATGTAAAATAATCATTTTACATTCAGCAGGTTTTGGGGTTTGTTTGTTTTTTTTTTTTTTTCATTTCGTTTAATTCCATTTCATTTATTTGCAAATTCTCATTATACTGAAAGAAAAAAAAATCCATCAACAACAACAACAAAGGTGAGAACATAACTTTATGTGGGATATTTCAGATATACTGAAAAAAAAAATGAGATGCCTCACATAGACAGAGAAAGAAAAAAAAAATGGGTAAGAGAATACGGAGGAGCCAGCAGAGACCATTGTATGGCTGGGCTCCTACTGGAAATTTCACATTTATTTTGAAAATCAAAGAAAGAAAGACAGGGAGACCATGGTAGGAAAATAGGATGTACTGCAGGTAACTAATAACAATTTGCTTAATTTCAATGCACACTAATTACTGAAAGTTCACAAGATTTATCTAAAATGTCCAAAATTTGTTCAACTACTCAAGTTTTTCACATCTAGCAGCAAGAAAGGGAGCAAAAATAATTTCTGCATCTCCAACAATCCCCCCCCCCCCATTAAAGTGGGCTTGGTTAGATTGCACAATCGAGCTAATATCCTTGATAACTGACCTATTGGTAATAAGGTGTGCCACAACTCTTCCTATCAGAGAGATGAACTACTGTATGTCACAGATAGCTTTGATTTACTTCCATACCCACATCCTCGCGTCTACCACCAAACCTCAGAACACAGGAAGGAAATTGTTGAAATGTGTCATTATCTCCTTTCACTGATCCATTAGTTGGCTGGGTTGATTACAGAGAAAACTGTACTGCGGTCAAAGCGGGAGTGGTAGTGGCCAAAAGCATCACAACTGATCTGGTATATATAGTTCTGCACCCTTTCCTGATCGGGCATTTATGTACCTGCACCCTTTCCTTGTAGGAATTACTCAGAGGTTGGCCTTTTGCAAACTGTCTCCACTCAGCTAGGCAGGGACAAGCGGTGAGTATCCAATATTTCACTAAATGTGACCGGCGACAACGGTTTCAGGCAAAAGCCGGGCATTTTGAAAATTCATTTTTTCACTGAATCACATTGCCCATTACCTAAGCTTTGCATTGATATAAAACACTTGTATTCTTCGACATTATAAGTGGGCATGGAAAGCGAAATAAAATGCACTTTTTAAGTTGTTAGCCTAACAAAATTGTGAGAAAACGGGCTTTGAAGATTCACCTCTTACTCAAAGACAATGTCCGAGCGGCGATGCAAGGTGAGAATCACCCATCCGTACGATGGTGCCAATCGATGTTAAGCTCCGCCTCTAGCAACCACATCGCCTTCTGATTGGCTCACTGAGAGAGTCAAATTTCCTGGGCACCCTTCCTAGGAGCTCAGCGTATGCAGCCGAAAAACAATGCGGTTCGCTCGGGTTTGTTTTACCAGTACGTCTTTCAAGATGGCGGATACGATAATTGCACTTTTGTTTGGTGTACATGACTGTGTATGGTGCAATGGCATCCACACGCCATGACCATGTGCATAGGAGCGGGTTGCAAATCCACACATTTACAAATCGCAGTTTCATTGTTGTTGATTTGACTTTATCATTGGCGACCCTTTTGAAGGCAGAAAAATGCCAGTGCTGGCAAGGGCCACGCTTCCTCTTTGTTTTACTTTTACAAGCCGTGCATAATGTTGCCTTGTTCGGTGGTGTTGATTATATTAAAACAAACAAACACGTACGACTCGTTAGTTGGTGCGATCTTGATGCGTAGTATTTGAATACACTGTATAACTGGTTACATGTGACCTCTCCTTTCCTCTCATCACCCTTCCCTTGAGTCAGTCTGCTGTCATAATTTTTACTACATGTACAAGTGGACTATTTTTTTTTCTTTTCACACCATTATGTCGTGCAGCTACATGATTTTTGTTTCACTTCCGTTGTCGAACACTGCGGTAGAATAGTTTGGATAGAAAGCCAAACGAAGAGCACGCACTACAGAGCGAGCGTATAAACCACTATAGCAAGAACAATGGAGCATGTAATCATGCACGCGTGGACAAAGCATTCCGAAAACACTGCAACTGGTGTCTCCGAAAGCCGAACTATGTAAATGTGTGCGACGCAACAGCCAATCGCATGCGAGACCCTGCGCCGTAGCAACGCTGGGGATATTGGCGCGGCGTTCGAAAGAAGCTCGAAACTCACGAGTGCAATCCAACATAGGATGATTAAAATTCCATTTTCGATAGGAAAAGCTATGAAATTTTGTGTAAATGTAGAAAACATATCAAAGATTCGATTTCTGCAAAAAACCCAAATCGACCAAAATAATGGTAAAAATCTTTGTACCCCGCCTAGGAGGGAATTTGCTCTTGCGACTTTTGCCTGAAACCGTTGTCGCGGGTCACAAATCTGTATTCATTAAATTTTAAATCACAGAATACAAATACTAGCATGCTTTATATTCTGATAGTTAATTCCCTTTTTTTTACCTTTTTTACACAGGTGTACACACCAGTTGCATTCTTAATCTACTATGTAACTCAAGTACATATTTTGACCAGCATGTCTGTGCACAAAATTCTTCATAGATCTCCTTGACTAATCGTAGGTCTAATGCAAATTCCAAGATAAAATCCCTGGTAGACTTATAGCAAAGTGGCATATTTGTTTTGATCAAAAGCAAATAAATTTCCTTCACCTTAAATTCTTTGACTTTATGAACTTAGCTGGATGAAGAAAAAAAAATGAGGAAGACAAAAGTCATTTGTTTTCCCTATAGAAATACCTAAAGCAATTTTAAATTACCGCTAACCTTTTTTTTTTTTTTTACGGATCACATGACAAACCTTCTGGAGAAAAGGTACTCCCTCCCCCCTCCCAACCTTTGTGTATTAAAATACCCTGTCCACAATGCTCTTGCATTGGGGAAAATATCTTCATGTTAAAAACGTGCTACAGGTTTTACAGTACATGAAGAAAGAGTATTCATTGTGTTCTCCATGTTCCCCTGCCCTGAGCCTGTATTATTTTTGATGCATACATTTTCATAAATACAGTACATGTGAGGGTACTGTGAAACACTGTACCTCCCACTGTCTAAAGATGGATGGATGATTTACATAATTGGACATGGCAGGCTGCAGTGTTACCAGGTTTACATTAATTACAAACAACAACACAAATAACTACAAGAAAACACAACACCTCTAACAGACACTGTTGCAACCAGGGCTCATATACGTAACATGTTGAAGTCATGTATTTGTACCAATGATATTTTCTTGTTTCAGTCATTATTTATCATTATAACTTTTAAGCATTTTATTTATAAATCAGCACTTTTACTGCTAGATGTTAATTCACTGCATTGCAGTATAGGCATATCACAATTGCAATATCATATGTATTTTCCACCTTCAAATGAAATACTTTTCACATGTGCAAAGTGTTCCGCCTGATTGTCATTTCTTACATTTTGATAGTATTATTTTTTTTTTGTAAATAATTGATGATAATAGTTTTTGTTTGCTTTGAATACACACAGTGAAAATTGATTTTTAACTCCTATGACTTTTATTTTTGTCATATTATGATGAAACTTTCACAATTTTCTTTCTCTAGTTGATAATGTATTCTTAGAATCTGTAGTTATGGGGTTTGTGAAGTTATTGGATGTGGAATTTTTTATTATTATTTTTTTTTTTTTTCATTTTGAGCAATGTCATATTGGTTCAATTGCAATATTATGCAAATATTTTGTTTATGATCTTTTGTCAGAACAATGATCAATGCAAAGGCAATGAATAGTAGAAACTGACAGATCATGTTACCCCAATGAGGACGGTTTGATTTTGCTTCAACATGCATTTCCCTTAGACGCTTGCCTGAGTACACACGGGACTCATCCTCACCGGGCTAATGACCTCAACATCTAAAATCAGTCCTACAGGTATTTTCAGTTTCATGGCACTCACTGCCCATTTCAGAGACCCCAGGAGTTCCAACTTCAAGGCACTACTGTCATGTTAATCTGCAAAAATGAAATTTTGCTTTCATCTTTACCTTGACTCACCAAATATGTCTGAAGAAATGAAGCCTACTTTTATCCTATCATTACCACACATTTTTCTATTTCTTTCTGCAGTGAAAACAAGAAAATAGAGTTGTGTGCTTCAAAAAGTGGTAAACAGGATACTTTGCCAAGTCAACAGGATGGAGGATACAACACCAGACACCCTTGCTATCACTGAGTTGCTGTACTACAGCTCGCCAAATACAACCAATCCCAGCGGCAACTCTACTTATCAGTATGTCATCTCCACCTCTCAAGTGTCTTTCCTCGTCGTCATGGCAATACTCATCATTGTCTTCAACATCACAGTGCTCCTTGTCCATCACTTTACCCCTGCCCTCAAGGTGCCCATGAGCGTGTTCCTTAAGTCCCTGGCATACGCGGATCTCTGGGTGGGGGTGAACTGCGCCCTCAACATCGGAGTGACGTACGCTGGCGGCTGGCCCTACGGTCTGGTCACCTGCAAGCTGGTCGGCTACCTGCTGCTCGTCGTCGTCCTGGTGAGCATCATGAGTTTGACATGCATCAGTCTGGAGCGCTACACCGCCATCCAGAATCCACTCCACTATCGCACCGTGGTGACGTACACCAGGTCACGCCTTTGTGTCATCGCCCTCTGGGTTGCCAGTGGGATCGTCTTCCTGCCTGCTTTCTTCAACTGGGGCAAGGCCTGGGATATCCAAGGCAGCTGCACCCTCTTCTGGCGCTACAACATTTCCTTTGGCTTCTTCGTCATCGCCATCTTCATCATGCCGAACCTTCTCATCTCGGCAACCTGCTACATCCGCATCATCTTCATGCTGGTTGCCAGGCAACGGTGGCTCAGGTCAGGTGCGGGGACCTCCGCCGAGCGCCAGCACGAGCGACTGATGGCAAAGATTGGGCTGGCAGTGATGAGCGCCTTCTACGTGACGTGGCTGCCCTACGTCGCTGCCAGCTTCCTCCGCTTCCTCGACCTGGCCAGCATCTCCCCGTCGTTCTACAACAGCGCCCTCTACCTGGGCATCAGCAACAGCTTCCTGAACTGCATCATCTACAGCATCTCTCACAAGGCCTTCAGGGACGGTCTGAAGAGCCTGGTGTTGAGATTCTGCTGTTGCTGCCTCTCCTCCAAGAGACCTGGCAGGAAGCAATCAGCAGTCAGCACAAGGCGCACGAGTAGCAACGGTCAATCAACGAGTGCTGCCGCCTCCAGCCACATCGACGAGGCAGAAATTGTTGACTTGGAAGTTCAGAAACACAAACTTTGAATCAGACTTCCGACAAATACAAGCTCATCTTTTCCATGGATAAAGTATGCAGCTGAAAGTTCACCATTGGATCTATTTTGAGACTAAATCCATTCCAAAATGAGCAAAAACCAAATATTTATTTCACTTACTGGTGACAGAATCATGCCAGGTTCTCATATGAATTTTTAGAGCTAAAAAAATCTGAATACAACAACTCGAATAACTCTTAGGTGATCTGTGGTGATCTGGAAGATCAATACAGACAAAGAATACTGAAGGGGTTGATGATCATTTCTGTATCAAAGTGCATAGTACAATTGTGTATTTCAATGAGACTCCTTGGTAGAAGCTAAACTACAAGATGAGACAAAGGAATTACTACAGCTATATTATATAAATAGTGAATGGTCACGAGTGCGATGGTACAAGATTTCGCACGATGTGAAAGATAGAGGCACTCTATTCAACGAGACAAAGCCGAGTTGAATAGTGCACCTCGTCTTTCACAGAGTGCGAAATCTTGTTCCATCGCACGAGTAAAGACCGTACACTATTTGGTTGATACAACACCTCGAACGTCAACAGATATGGTCCACACAGATTCTTGAATTTACCACAGAAATGGCAACCATTTTCCGTGAAAGACAAATGAGTAGCCGCACAGTCGCAGTCAACATGTACGTACAAACGCGAAAACGAACTTGTTCACAAAAATGAGTGACAAAAGTACATGTGTAATTGTTAAGTGAGCGTGTCAAATGTATGTTTATTGTGACATCAGAGCCGTGCGATGGGACAAAAACTTGGAGTAAATCGTAAGTTTAACACAGGAGTCAATGGAAATGGGTGACGTCAGCCATGCGCTATCCATTTTTGCTCAAACAAAATTGCACGGCTGTCAGCCAGAGCGTGTGATGGAACTTTTCACTAAATGTCACATGATGGACAATTGACCAATCGGATAGCCACATTCTAAACAGGTGTTGTATAAAATATCACAACCATCTTTCTGTCCTTCATCATAGAGAGTGTCAATCAGAACTGAAAGCAAAGTTGTTGACTTTGTCATAAATGATCCTCTGTTATATTTACAACAGAATGATTACAACAAATACACAGTAATCAGTAAAAAGTACAACTATGACGATAAAACATACTCTATATTAACCTGTTCCTGTAGCGTTCACTCATAGGCGGGAACTGAGTATACCAGGTTCCTAAAAGGTACACATACAATTTATGTACATGTACATGTATGTGCCTGCATGTGTGGTCAAAATTCATGTTTATTTGTATCACATCGAGTAGAAAAATAACTTTTATCCAAAGATCAGAGTTTTTGTTATTAATAGCTTTTCTTTTCCTGTCTCAGAATTGTGTGTGTTTTTGTGTAATTTGAATTTTCCAAGAGACATGGTATTGTACTAAGTGTGCTTGTTTTGCTGAAAAACTTGTATGAAGATGTGTAGGTAGCAATCGAGGCTGAGCTCACTAGATTATGACTTTCACTGACCCCATTCAGGCGTCCTTATCTATATAGGCCGAGTGTATAACAAAAGAATTTGCCAACTCAGCACACGCCCTTTTCATATCTCACATTTGATCAATATTTCCACTATCATCTATATAGGACGTTTTAGCGGCGCATTTAAAAACGCGTAATGTTGTCTCCTAATTTTTCACCATTTAATATGTGAGTGTATTGAATGAAATGCATCGGCCAATCTATTAATCCTCCATAGGCTACTGTTGTTACTGGCCGTTCGATAATACACCTTATTTTGTCCCGTCTGTTGCGCAAGTACAAGACATTGAAAACGTTTTTGGCACTTCTGTTCCTTTCACATGTATGTTGCATTTTTATGAGGTGACTGACTATCAAGCGGTGTTCCCCACTGGATTTGTGAGGTAAATGATAAGTTTCTGTCATTGTATGTGTGCAGAAGTCATGCCCCTACAATAATATCGCTAGGGGTCCTTTGACAGAAAAACGATCATAGATTTGTCACACAATTTACATCAAAGTAAAGCTTGGCATTTTCTCTACAACTTTGCTCATGGCATGTCCAGGGTAATTAAAAACCTATAAAAGTTACACAGATTTGATTTGATTTGACTACCTTGCTGTCTCAGAATAATGTGGCAGACAGTGGGTTTACACCATGGCACATAAAGAGTTCCTAAAGGTCTGCCATAATGACCATTTTGTTGGTATTGCAATGCAAAGATCACAATTAAGTTACGAGATATTGAGTACCATTCTAGCATTCCACAGAAATATGTGACCGTGCATCACAAAACCAACAAAAAGTCGCACCACTTGATTTTGAGTGGGGACTCAAAAAAGGTGAAAAAGGGTCAACTAAGTCAATCTTGAGTTTTTCGTATTTTCTGAAAGAGTTCTTCTTCTTCTACATGTACATTATTCTTAAGTTTAGGATCATAAAACAGACAGGAAAGTGTGTTTTCAGCAGTTTTTCTAACACCCCCTTTTTTTGGTAGAAGAGTGTAACTAGGTATGTCTTAGAGGCCCCTTTTCATTTCTTAAAAATCCTTTACACACTCTTCACTTTCAACTGTAACAACTTTTGAATGTATAATGCTACTGCTTTGAAAGTTGGCATTAAACATGAACAGAAAGTGTTTAATAAGCATGCTCAATATCAGCTTAATCTGATAATCCCTTCATTGCTGTTTACATCTTTTTTTTTTTCCCCACTCATTGCTCGGCTAGCACGGCCAGGTAAAGATTAAGTGCTTGAAGAGACCCTACACCGTCTTCAGAGACTCTTTTCTTAGTTCACACTTTTCCAGAGAGTCTGCTTTCTTTCCAATAGTAGGATAGGTTAACAGAGTCCATTTGAATTGAGTTATACATCATTTTAAAGCTTAAGAGTCTGCTCTTTCAGAATCTGCCCTGAACTAAAAATCCATGTCTGGCGACTTTTTGTTGGTTTTGTGATGCAGCGTCACATATCGTAAAAAAAAAAAAAAATACCAATGGCATTCCCACATTTTTGGTAAATATAGTTTGTAGAATGTGTGAATGTTTGAGAGTAACAAGCATGGCACAGGGATGGAGCTGTAATAAACTTTACACTGTACATTATTTCATTCAAATAGATTCACAATGGGGGTGAAGATACAGTGTGCTGTATGTCTGTTTTCAAATATGTCCCTGAGTAGTCAAGTGCTCAATTCTATTTATGTCTTCACACTTCATTTTACTATGTACAGTGTATACATTTAATACAAAACTTTCTTATCAAATTCCATTTGAATGTGTTCTCTTTTGTATTCATCTTGTATTTCACTTGCTGAACAATTTGTCTTTCTCTATTGATTACATACTTCAAAAGTTTGTACTAAGAAACCATCACTAGTTGTTAGATTTATTTATCTCCCTGGGTCCCTGCTATGGCGCAGTGGTCTTTATACTTTTATCAATTGTGTTTCATTCATAAAGTCTTTTACTTGCACAGCAATTAGTCTTCCCACTCAAAGAGTGCTACATCAGAAAAAAAGAAGTACCTGAGAACACAAAACAGATCATTATCTTGGGTATCTTCTTCTTCTTTTTAACACGAACATTAAGGGTGCGTTCGAGCGCTCTAAAGCGAACCAAAGCGAATTGAACTAAAGCGTACCGTACCGTACCATGCTAATTTTGGAGCGTTCGAGCGCTCTGTGGAGAAAGCGTACTCACGAGTTATTTTTAGAAAGGTCACGCTTGTTTGTAGCAAGAATGTCATTCACCCCTGGCGCTTGAACTACATGTACTTACAGCTGTCCAGAACAAAGAGAATGATGTTTTTGCATTGTGACGTATGCGCATGATACGCACATGCTTTACAACGAACTTTTGGTACGCTTTGGTACGCTTTTGGAGCACATCGGGAAGTGGTCCACTTTTGGCTCGGTACAGTACAGTACGGTACACTTTAGGAGCGTTCGAATGCTCCTCTGGCGCGGGTACGGTACAGTACAGTTCACTTTAGGAGAGCGCTCGAACGCACCCTAAGTTTGGTTGGGCACAATTTGCAATATAACCCTTTGTGAACTCAAGCACTTGGCTATTAATCTTGCCATGATTTTTATCTGCATTCAGTGCATATCCATCCAAACCTGACCCAGCTGTAAAGTGTAGCAAGTTTACACAGGTATAGCAATCTGCCTCAATCCAACAGGAGGGCCATGGTGACACAATGGGGATTAGGGGGATTAGTTAATCTCTATTCCATGATAATTATTAGTTTCCAGACTTCTGTGCTAATCAGCAAAGAAAGCATTGTAACATGTGTGCTAAGCAAAGCACAGTAAGGGTTGGCTGACACTTTGGCAACCATGTTGTTACCTTCCTGTGAAAGGTAACAACATGGTTACTGAAATGTTGAAGTTGAGCAGGTCCTTGGCAGGATCACAATCACACATCCACGAAAGAGTTCATGGCGTATCCTGAAACCACACACCACCACACTGACTCTATCATACTAAAGATCTAATTTCTCCATCAAAAGACACAAAAACAGATTACTTGACTGCATACAGTGCAAGCAGTGTTTCATATAATTTCTGCTCAATTGTCTTGATGGTCATCTCCATAGAGATATCAACTCAACTACAAAAAAAAAGAACATTTAAAAATGCCATTTAGTTGAAAATTCTGGGTAATATTACATTTAGCACTGATGAAAATGCATTTCATTTTTTGTTATGTGAGAGGGAGGGGATCTACCCCCTATCACATGGACTGACAAGGGCCAGGATGACAGATATTTTCACTGAAATTCAGAATGATTAGGAAAGACTGCATCAACCCACAAGGCTTACCTCCACCACCCTTCTTCACTCGGATCGTCTTTTGTCCCCCATCCTCCAATGTTGTGCTCTCCAGCTTGGGGAAGAGATGTCGGATGGCCTGGTGGACCTTGGTGCGCCTCTCCTTGTCCTCCGTGACCTTTGAGTTGGTATCACAGGAGACAGTGCTTAGAGGCCAAGTACGACATCTAAAGAGTACCTTCTGAAATGCTACAGCTTATATACAAATGTGTCATCTATCATCCTACAAGATTACCACTGAGCTTTTCATTTTTCCTCTGCAAAGATGGCTGAATAACCAATATTTAGCTGCACTGTGTGGTCTTTCATGGGGTCCAGTTGTGAATACTTGGGGCTAAATATTTCATCATGTTACGCACCCTACTCTTTGAGATTAATGAATGGAGTGGGATCTTTTATGAGCATGGATTGTGACCCTCTCATAAACACATGGGACCCTCATTTTATGTCCTGGCTGAGGGACTTTAAAATGAACACGTATGGTACTAAATCAAAGATGCAGTACATGTAGTGTTCCTTGCATCATTTCCTGTGTCTCAGGATTACTCAGCAGTGACATATTTCAAGACATTTTATGTCCTTTCAAAATTTAAAGCCTGAGGTAGGGAAGGGAAAAATTAGGGGCATTAGGAGTGGAAAATGGTGATATACGCATATGTACAACATTTATACACAAACATGTAACAAAGCACCAAACTGGCTTACATTAGAATCCACCACCTCATGGTTCCAAACCTCTTGAGCACAAAAAAAAAATGAAAAAAAAAAATGACAAGTTTGTTCTTCTTCTTCTTCTTGTTAAATAGTCATGAAATGTGGGAAGGGTCACAAAACAATGGCCATCAGATTCTTAACACTTTACATGTCCAGACACCTTTAATAGCTTTAGATGCCAATTTTTTTTTTTCACCTGCATTCAGTTAATCATCCAATCTTTTTATTTTTAAATGTATATTATATAAATGTATACATTTTATATGTAAAGTTAGCAAGCCCAGCAGGCATAACAATGTGCCATGCTCCAACAGCAATGTCTTGGCTCACATACACAAATGATTCACCGAGTCACTGAGAGGTAGCTCCTGCACATTAGTTCTCTAATTCTGACCACCATAAAAAAACCACATACTCCTTCATAAAATTCCCAAAAGTTTAGGAAGTATTTTGTCATTTCAGTCATCTCAGTGACTTGATCTAAAATATGTATGCAGGCACCAACACATGACCAGAAGTCAGATCAAAACCCAGCTACGTGTACACACAATATTGGCATAACTACCAAATTTCTGAAAACTTCTTGCAAAACTTCTCACAAAACTTACCAGTCAAACTAGGGAAATTGCCATAACCCCTGCAAATCAACCTGAAGTTTGTACGGTCTGAACGCTCGCAACTGAAACTTTGCAAAGTTTGTCAAGTGACCAGTCCACTGCTTGTTTGTGGTGGTGCCTCTGAAGCACACATTCATTTGAATTTGTGTGTGTGCACTGATCACATGACAATCAACAGCTGTCAGATCGCGCATGTTTTCTTCTTTTTTGTGCATACGCATCAGTGGACCAAACTTTGAAAACTTAAACTTGAAAAGTTAGGCAGCTACAGGTGTAGTGTGAACAAACAACACACCAATATGACCAAAGAGTTCTCTTGACGTTAAACTACAAGAAATTTTGCCAGTGACCACGGCTTGTACAACTCCACATTGTCTGGACAGGATTCTGCCACACTGTTTCAGCCATCCACATCATCTCTTACCTCAATGACACACTCTGCACTCTTGTCCTGACCCTTGGCCAACACTGAGAGTCTTTCCTGGTCTTCCTCGGTCAAGACTTCATTCACATCAAATGGCAGCTGCAACACAATCAGTGAGATCAAAGATGAGCAGAACCTACATGACCAACTCGCAGATCAGCCTAATCTTAATCATAGTGCCCAGAAGATTTGGGAGGATAATACCATTAAGCGAGCCCAAATCATCATATCTGATTGTATTACAAAACACCTATGTTAATATCAATCCACTCCTGTTATATGTTGACACGAAACACAGGACCCAGTAAAGAGTTTGACTGCATGGCAAAATATAAGTTAATATCAGCTCATTCAACGGCATTCTATGATTTTCCCCACTGTAAATCTGCTGCAATGTGGATGAGGCATAGACTCTCTACATGCAGTCAAAATTACTCGGGTATCAGTATTCCAAGAATATACTCCATGCAATACAGCAAACACTGGAAATATTATTATTGTAATGTACATTTCACTAAGAGAGCATTACAACATATGTGGCTCATTATGGATTCACTGTGTATAACTTGTTTGCTAACATCAAGTGGTAAAAGGTAAAAGGTGTTATCACAAGGAGCTACAAAGGCTGAGCCTCACTGATGGAAGCCATCACTTAAACCATATTTTTCACAAAAAAAAAAAAAACTTTGGAAATATGTGATACTAATATATAAAGTTTTGTATCTAATGACAAATGACAGAGACACAATACTTACAATAGATTTCTTCTCTGGGCATTTCATGTCAGTAAGATGAACAATCTTGCCATCAACATCAATTTCATTCACCATAAAATCCCGGTATCTGAAAGGAAGGTAGCATTTAAAACGCACAGTGTCATCAAATAAAAGAAAAAAATCTATAAGCTGGAAGGCATTGTATAATCAAATCTGCACCTACCAATAGTCATGAGGTTACACAAATAAAGATGCAGTGTATAGTGCAAAAACCTTGCTTTAAGTTTCCCCATCATAACTTTTTATTACTTCCATCACAGGAGAATGTTTTCGTTGGCATTTGTTTGTTTGTTTGTTGGTTGGTTGGTTGGTTGGTTTGTCCATGTACAAAATACTAGTAAATCAAAAAGTTGTGACGGGATTTGGTTGAAACTTACATGAAAGGTTGAAACTGACACAAAGAACAGATGATCTAAGTTACGAGGATCCACAGAGACAAATGCAGACAAATGAGTATCACACACTGTATTTTGACTCACCTCTGCTTTAAAATCCCAGCAATACCAGCGTGATGTGATCTATACTCCAGAATACCAACATCTGTCTCCTTCAGTCCAACGAGCACCTGTTTCCTTCTCTTTGTTGAACTGGCCCCAGCAGAGGAGCCGCTTTCTTCCACGCCTCCTTCTTCATCCATCTCCTCATCTCTGCTGTCTGCACCCATTGCTACATCTCTGCTCCTCGGTGCCGACTGGGAATCCGGCTCACAAGAACTCTCTCCCTCAGTTCTTACGTCACCCTCTGATTGCAGACAGGCATCAGGGACTGCCTGGGGTCTCTCTGCCCCATCACTCCTCTCAATCCCACCAGCGCTTTCTTCAGCTACATCACCTTCACCAGGTGATGAGGACGCAGCATCATCTGCTCCCACGGTCACTGTAGGAACTTCACATGGGCCTGCAGCATCCTCAGTATCATCGCAAATACCTGCAGCATTTGAATCAGTCACTTTAGTCCCTGACTCCTCATGAGGAGTTTCTCTCCGTCTCTTGCTGAGGGGAGAGCCTGATGGGGCTGTAGCTTCATCTACAGAATCATTCAACTGTTTTACATCCCTCTTCCCAGGAAACGATGTGGAGTCCGCCATCCTCTTGGAGGTAGAAACTCTCTGTGCCACAATCTGCTGCAATTGTTGTGCATATTGAGGAAAAATTTTAATTCATAAAACTTTTCAATGAGGCACTGAAACCTTAGTTATGGACGTAACTCACCGATCACCAAACTTCTCTGCATAACCATTAAAGGGAAGCAGTCCTGAGATTTTCACTGTACTGATAATTAAGAAGAGTAAAAAATATAACCTTTCACCAATTTATACGCATGGACATCAAAAATTGTTTCCATACGCGATTTTTAAAAAATAATTCCTGCAAGCGATCGTGTAAGAGCCTGCCAAATGGTGCAACGTCATTGATGCCCTACTCTCAAGTTGACAGCCGTGCCTCAGAAAACCAATTTAAGTGTTCAAAATGATCATATCTGATTTTTTCATAAAATGTGACAATATGTGGTTTTATTATTTCAAACAAAATATTTCAAGCTTATTTATATATACAATTAATATGAAAATAAATAGTAAACATGTATTTATAAATAACTAGGGATGACGAGCAGAACACCGCTGGAAAGAGTTGTGCATCGATGACGTATGACTCTCCTTCAAGACTTGCTCATTTGCAGAGTCACACTTTTTTAACCGAAATGTATGAGCTTATTTGGTGATTTGAAAGTTTGTTTTTGATGAAAGTAGTTCATTGGAGGTACCAACAACAACATATTTTTTTTTTTATTTCGTGAGGACTGCGTCCCTTTAACCATCAATTGGAATTTGAAAATTTTGCACAGGATTAGATCCTGCATTCCTAGAGCATCTAGACCTTCTGTAAAAGTGGATATTTTTTCGCGCTTGGCCTATTTTTCGCGCTTGGCCCAGTAAGAAGAGTTTTGCATGTTTTTAATTCTGCAGAATCAAGACAGTAAGTATAGGAACATTGGCAAGCAAAAATATTTGTGTGCTTATATTTTACGCGCCAGTTTCTGGTTGCACAAAAATTTCAACACCGCGAAAATTTCCACTTTTACAGTAAAATTAGTAGGTTCTAGATTCTATTATTTTTAGTTTACAGGATATTTATGAGATGCACAAAATGAATGTGACACTTAATGTACAAGCAAGAACTTATGAAAGGTACTACACAAATTCAATCTTATATCAGCTCCAAGAACCTAGTCCTAGCAAAGACACACACGGAGAGAGAATGACAGAGACAGAGAAAATAAAAGTTATTTTGTGGATTGTGCAGCTGTCATACTCATGGGGGAGTCATGATTAATATAAATTTATTGGGTCGTTGGGACTATTCTGTCTGATCATGATTTACGACATCGCCAGCATTTATTTAAATCTAAAGAAGAGGGGGTTTTATTCTTTTAGTCTAACTCATTCAAAGGATTGCCTTCGCCATTCTGTTGTTAAATGTTAACTCACAATAGTGTCAATACAAGGCACTGTCAGTGCAGTGCCACTGGTCACTCTCAGTAATATTTCCAACTCAGTCTCACACAAGGCATGGCAATCCTGGCCTGGGCTGTGACCAGCGCAAAATTTCTTACGCAGAAAAGAGTACGTGGGACCACAAAATGCAAGCTTGACACGGTCGCTACGCTGCTGTCGGGGAGCTACTAGATCTAGACTACTAACAGAGCGAGCGAGCGAGAGCTAGATAGAGAGTTTACTTTTTAAGTCAGAAACTGGTATGTATCCCACAGAATAAGAGCATCGCACATAAAAGCATACCTTTTTTGATAGGAATTCTACAGCTATCGGCGGATAGGAAAACCAGCCTCTTTGCCTTTCAAGCACCCAGTGCAGCATTCATCATGTTCATTCTCAGAGTTTCACGTGTGTGCTTGTTTACAACTGCAGCGGGGAGTTCACCATATGAAAACAGGGGCAATCAAACATTGTATTCCATTAAATTAATATCATTATGATTTTTTTTTACATCTAGAATGAGTGTTGAATGTACATGGTATTATTTCCATTAATCAAAAGAATCATTACTACAAAATATATGGCTTCATAATGATGCAATTTACATTTTACATTTTTTAGAGAAAGTTGTTACTGTTTTGTGCTAAATGGAGGGGTCCAAGGGAAATTACCAATTTAACTATTTTCACGGTAAAAATTGTATCTTCCGTACTGAAAAGTTGTATACTAACGATTTATATAATAATTAAAAGCAATATTTCGCAATATATTTGAGTTTTGTGTCTGTGATATGAGCATCAAAAAAATTATACCATATATAACGCCGTGTTACCTTCCATCGCCATGAAGTCAGGATGGCCGAGCGGTCTAAGGCGCCAGACTCAAGGTTCATAACCTTCTCTCGAGTGCGAGAGATAATGGGCGTTCTGGTCTCCATATGGAGGCGTGGGTTCGAATCCCACTCCTGACACCACTTTTTTTTTCTTTTTTTTGGTGACTGTCTCATTTCTTTTCTTTTATTTTCGTCTCCTTTTTCTGTGCGTATGTGCGAATTAGTGCTGTATTTTGTTACCACCAAAAAAAAAAAAAAAATACCGTTTGATTATAGTGTGTGTATGTGTGTGTGTGTATAATAATAAGTGTTTAGTGTAGGCATACTATAACGCATTTTAGATTTTCAATGACTCCGGCATTTTGCACTAATCTTTGTAGTTTATGGTGCGATATTCATGCAATCTGGAGCACATACAACCACACACACACACACACACACACACGCATCAGGGCTCGACACTAACGGTGGCCCGGTGGCCCGGGGCCTCCAAAAATGAAAGTCGGGCCACCAAATTTCAAAAAAAGGGCAAATTTGGTGGCCCGCCTCGGGCCACCAAAATTTTTTGAAAAGTATGTCAATAAATTCGTAACTTTTTGCGCCGAAAATTAGCAGTTAAATTTGTTCAAAGGATGGATGAAAAGGACTGAATAAGTTGAATAAATGCCTGAGAGTGAATGTTGCAAGTTTTATGAGTAGATTATGTCCAACTTCTAATTCTTACTATCATAAATCTTAAATATTTGACTCATTAAAAAAAAAAGGACTGTTAATGTTTTTATTGGGTTTTTTTTCGGGACACCAAATTTTTCTCTCGGGCCACCAAAAATTTGAAATTTATGATTTTGGTGGCCCCATCGGGCCACCAAACAAAAAAAGTTAGTGTCGAGCCATGTATTTCATACACACTAAAGGGCTTTTTACACTTGTAAATTTTTGCTTAGTCCCGTACCAACGATGGGGCTAAGGGAGGGGGGGGGGGGGGGCTTACTGACGTATATTAAGGGTAATGATTCCCCCTGCCTTCTGAAAGAGAGAAGTCAAGTGTTCTTTCGTTATGCAAGAAAAGTGGAAATATGTTGAATTTTCTTTATTCTTTCTTTATATTGTTATACTCGTGTGACATCACAAGCCATAGTATAGCCTTCTCATTCAATCGCGACTCAGCAGAAACTTCAAAAATTCATAACTTTTGAACGGATTGTCCGATTTTCCTCAAACTCTCACCAATGTGTTCTACTAATATTGCTTCATTCACTAAACCCACATTTCTATGAAGGTGAACTTGTCCTTTAAATGTGAGTTAGGGATAGAAACAACCAATTAATGTAAAATTTTGAATTAGTTTAATTTTAACTATTGTCAAATTTACAAAATGCGAACAATGGGTATAATAACAATATTTCCAGGGTAAACCGTCAACACTTACGGATTATTAAGAAAAATACTGACATGTCCTTGTTTTTAGGTTCTATTGCAAAATAACCTTATTATGATCTATTGTGATACAGATAATCTACACATAATAATATGAATGTATCAAAATGTGATATCTTGAAAGTTTTTAAGATCACTGCTCCCAAGGGTAAAAAGTTGTGTAAGTCATGGGTGTTTTCGAGGCCTATATATGCAAATACACGTACACACAATAAAGAAATGATGCAAAAATCAAAATTTGTGGCATTAAACGCATGCACACATTCACACGCAAGTATAAAACATATCCCGTTTCATTCACTCTTCGCAAAACATGTGCATAACCCGGTGAAGTGGTCCCGCTTCACATCCAGCTGGACCCAACGGAAGACCAGCTTGTGCAGTTGAATATGGGCTATCCAGCCATCTTCTCAGATGGAAAATGAAGCAAATACAAGGAAACAAGGCAATAAGAAACATGCATCTCATTCATATCATAATAATACTGCCTTTTCTCATTTTCCTCGACCGCCTTCGCTAGGAGGAGTAATGCGACTAGATTGTTCAGTTGCCAATAATTAAAGAAGAATTCTATAGGATTGTTTAAAGTTAAACTGAGAAGAAGAGAAAGCAAAATATGGCAAGCACAAATAATGTGGTCAAAATAGGATATAAAGTAAGCTAGGAAGTTATAAAATGTTAAACGTCAGCCCTATATTTCGTAACACTTCTTGAACTATATCAATATAGATGCAAAAGAATGCGCTGATGTCATTACCTCGCAAAAAAATTCCATTGAACGTGTACAAAGAAATAAAATCAATTTTTTTAAATGATTAAAGTGTAAAACATATATGTCTTTCCTTGTTGAATAACTTCAACATAATAATCAGTTAGACATGCAGGATTTGAGAAGAGAGGTATGGAGCATATTAATTGCATTTGAACGAAACATCCTGGAATTTGCAGTTCAAAACTGTAATAGCAATTTGTAAGGGGATGGCAATCATCACTTCATTATGTGCATATTTATATCATTACTGTTCAAGATGTGTTCTATGAAAAATAAGTGTAATTTGATTCAACGTTATAGAACTTCCTTCATTGTCATAGCATTTTGATCAAATTTTCATTGTTGTGTTTACAATTAATTTTGTTCCTTTTCAGACTAATTTTCAACTGCATGGCCCGGGATGTTATGTGATACAACTGACCTACACATATGCATCAAATGTGATAACTCAAAACATGTTTTGAATCACTGCTCCAAATGGTAAATAGTGCTTTTAATGATAAAGATAGTAAAATATTAGTCAAATTATTGTAAAAATGATAATAACAAGAAACTGCAAAATAAACATTAGTAATTAGAAAATATTTGCAGTTGCAATAGTTGATAAGACACACACGCCACACACACACACACATTATAGGTACATGCATATTATGTATAAACACACATACATACGCACACACACAATCCATACTCGCATGAATTTGACGACTCGATCAAACAAAGAATAATTGCTGTTGCTCATTCTCAATACTTTGCAGGAATGACCCCATGGTATTCAGCACTACATTTTATTTCGAATGCAATGAAAACCCCACACAGGCATTTTTCCTAAATTGCTTAGAAACCGAAGTAAAAGCTTGACAGACCAGTAAGTATGGTCGCTATCATATAATAACTGAAAGGAAATGAAAACAATACAATACATCATGAAACAGGAAAGAACGAAAAACTCGCTATTTTTTTTTATTTTCTCATTTTAAGACGATGCCATTATGATATGCATAATACTTGTGTTAGTCGACACTCGGATCTTTCTTTATCTCTTTATCAATATATATATATATATATATATATATATATATATATATATATATGTATATATATATATATATATATATATATATAATGCAATCTAGAATTTGTCCTCAACTTTTTTAATGAAAAAAAAAAAATCCTCAATCGATTCCATGGGATTAGGTATATTGTGTTGATATAATTATAGGGGAGAAAAATGCACTCCTCAATTATCAATCTTCATTGCAATTAAAATATTGGGATAAGACTGTGAATCAAACATTCATTACTTTAAACCATAAAAAATCTAAAACTTACAAACTTCAGGTCACCGAGAGTCATAAAATATTTTCTTAAAATCACTGTGATGGTTATAAATCAGAGAGAGAGAAAGGGAGAGAAAAATATACGCATGATCGGATAATACACCGCTTTCGTCAGCTAGCATTGTATCAAAGATAATTCTTATAAAAGGATCTTTTCCAATGTGCTGAAAACCAGTGTAATACTCAATAAAACGTAACACAAATGTTGTTGGGTTTTTTTTTTCTCTCAGCGCATCATTGATAAGAAATACAAAATAATAAACAAGCTATCATGCAAGTCTGCAGTTCAAACAACTGTACAAGTGGAATTTTCCATTCACCCATGCACAACTCCTTCTTGGGAATTTTTTCCAGATTTAAGCAGGCTAAATGAGGCACAGTTTAAGTACATTTTCCCATTCATTTGTTTCTATGCCCAGCAATTCATAATATTAGTTTGTATTAGAAATATTTTACTGCAGATTACCAACATTACACAAAACAATTTTTGTACTTTAATTTACTTAGACGACTAGAACGATATCCTTGTAGATGACTATCATGTACTGAATCCAGACAGGCTTGCCTGGAGGACTATAGGTCCTAGGACAACAAATATCCTGTCAGGACCACGTTACAGTCTATGTCTGGGGTAGACAGCAAGTTCAGGAGCTGCACCGAATTACCCTGCTGGAGAGATTGCGCAATCGTCACTGCCGCGTTTTTGCGCAGCTGAGGACTCTCAAAGCGCGCCTGGACGCGAGCGCGTATCGCGTCGTTGACGGTGATGGCCAGGGCTGCGCGCACGTCCAACGAAGGCGACACAAAAGTGACGTCAAGGTGAAAGATGTAGATACCCCTCATAGGGACCACAAACGTACCACTGTCGATGTTGAAATCGCCGTTTATATCGACGACAGGAGTGTCGTAGTTACTCAAGGGTTGGTCCTCCAAGGTGAGGTTTCCCGCAACTTTGACCGTAAACGCACTTTGACGTACGCGCGGGAAGGACGAGAGGGGTTTATCTGAAAAAAAAAAAAGACAGACAATGGAATAAAAAGGCGATTAGAACTGGGGACAATCCCCCACGTTTGTCGTAAGACAGGGACACAAGAGATATAAAGTAGGCCTACCCATCTTTGTCATAACCATCGCTGAGCAAAAAAGAAGCAAAATAGACATGACAGCAGTGTCCATAGTGCCAAAGATTTTAGCAATTCGTTCTTTTTTTCACCCAGTGATAACGGTACTCAGGGGCCTTATGTTCCTTTCCTTCCGCTATTGGTATTCTTCCTACTTATATGTATATCAGTCGTAAATCTACCTTTCTATTTTTCTTTCTTCCATTGTTGCAAAGTCAGTTTGCCATACAGCCGGTCACTTTTATCAATTCTTCTCAGCCTAACATTTTCCATGCGATCAGTGATTTCAAAGACAGATTTTATTGACATGCATCCTACATCACAGAGGCGGAAATAAGGGGGAGGTTTAAACCCACTTGGGCTTCTTTCTTTCTTTCTTTCTTTCTTTTCTCAGTTTTGTTTTGTGGTTTAGGGGATTTAAACGCACCTAATCCTCATGAGCTTTTTAGGTATTGTTTGTGCTTGTCGGCGGATGAAGACCTTTTCAGCCGATTCGGGAAGAGAAGTGGCAGCAAAGAAAAAAAAAATGGGAAGACTTTTGTTTTCTTTTGGCTTGTCAGAATCCATCGTCATTGAGTCAACCCCCACCTTAGCGAAATACTTAGCTAGTTCTGCCCCGCATCATCATCTAGTACAGATATACCTAAACATCCAGAAGCATTCCCCTCACCCTCCCCCGTCAACTCAGTCTTTGCCTGCAACAATAATTGTTAAGTTAAATGACGAGACCGTCACCGCATGTCTATAAGACACCTTATTTCAGAAATCGTCATGATATTCAAATGGTAATAGATTAACTCCATGAAAGAGTTCTTCTACGGTGAGCAGAAGTGGTATCATGGGGGAAAGTTTAAATCGACATTTTCTAACAATTTCAACTTTTTTTTTAAATTTCCAATCAAATGTCAACACTTAACCAGGCAGAATGCTTTGGCATGAAATGTCATTGCATTGAGGAGGGCCTACGAATAAGCCCTGTATATTAAATGATATGCGTGGTTGTCATTTCTTGTGTGTGTGTGTGTTTTTTTTTTTATGGACATTCAAAAAAAAAAAAGAAAACCCTATCGCTCATCGGAGAAGAATGCATGAGTGGGGGCTCATGGAAGCAAAACAGAAGAAGAAGAATGTATAAATTACTTAAGGCAACACGAGTGAACTTGTAAGCAAGCTGTGTTGTAATGGAATTACGTTGCTACATTTCTGAAATGCACGTACCTACGTACTGTATGTCATCATCCTTGTTTCGTGTGAAGTTTAACTTGTTTAGGGGTTTTCAGGGTACTGGTTTCTCTGCTCAAGGACCACGGCAAATTTCACATCTAATCTTTACACGGAGCTGTCGATTTAAGGACTACACGGCGTGCAATTCTAAAGATCGTCTGCAGTCTGTTGATTTTCCTTCTCTTGACTTACTTGACAGTTATTTATATTTTGATTGGTTATTGTGTGTACAATTTTAGAGGGGCTAATAGGATATCAGAAAAAGTCAATAGATGCTGTAGACAAAACCGAGTAAAAGAATGAAAAAGCAACTTTCGAAGAAGAACATAGTACAATTGTACCTCGCAAAATACTTACGATACAGGAGAAAGGCGTTATAGATGAATGGATTGTCCATATCGCCCTCAACGTCGGAATCTGTCGGGTTGGCGATGAGTAGGTAGTCATCTCGTCGCAACTCGACGGCAACGTGAGCGGAGAAGACAGTTCCTTCACCGTTGTCCTCCACAGTGGCGAGCGTTGTATTGGACAAGTCGTGGTCATCCAGGAGCACCAAATCGACCGAGGAGTTGTCTCCATTTACGCCGCCTCGATGGATCATGAAGACGTAGAAACCGTCGTCCACTATGTGGAAGATTCCTGATGTCGCGTTCAGGCCATCGTCACCCCTCAGCAACACTGGAGGAGGCTCGTCGAAGCCCGATAATGGGTTGAACGACTCGAACCACATTGATATGGTGAAGGGAGTAGCGGTCGTAGTCGATAATGTGGTTGGGGTCACAGGGGATGACGATGGAGTCGAAAAAGTCGAGGAGGATGAAAAAGTTGTCGATGATGAAGCCGACGTTGATGACATCGTGGGAGTAGACGTTGATGAAGCTGTAGATGATGAGGAGGCGGTGGATGATGAGGACGCAGTGGATGATGAGGATAGAGTAGTGGATGACATGGTTGATGTAGAACTTATTGAAGTCGAAGACGAGATGCTCGTCAATGGAGACACACTTGTCGTTGGAGATGTAGAAGAGGACGAAAAGGTGCTTCCAGACGTCACCGTCGATGTAGACATCATATAAGTATTATCCACTGTCGCATTTAGCTCGTTATCGACGATGCTGAAAGATGCGTCGTTCCGAAATTGCGATGACGCTGCTGAGCTTTCAAAAGAGGCGATCATTGTCGCTACGATCAGGATGACGATTCTCGACATCATGAGCACTGCAGAAAGTATAAAGTCTCGTGAAAGAAAATAAGGCAGCAACTTACACTCACGAAAAACCTACCTCCGAACTGTACCATCACAATGATAATCTGCGATTTACTAGACATCATCGATATTCAGTGGCTAACTTTATTTATGCAAAAAAAAAAAAAACAACACCCTGATCATAATAATAATGAATAATTAAATAAAAACAAAATATATGTGTATTTGCCAGGTATATATTATGACGCAGGGTCAAGGATTGAAATCAGAAAACACGTATATTTAATTCAACACCATGTTCAATTTTGCTTTAACATTAATGAAATGCAGTGAAATCAGACGAACAAAATTATATAATTATAATTCAACAGTTTCATCAGCCCATACCGTGTAATAGTATGAGAAACTGGAACTACAAGTGCACTTCTGAGGCATAATCATGTGGTTATCATGGTTATGCCCATTTTAGACTGTGCGCCACATTTTCCCCTTTGACCCTTATATCAACCTGTGAAACAGTGGTTTGATGTTTCGTGATGAAATTGGAAAAAAAAAAAAACTCGCTTTTCGGTTTTCGAAATTCTACCATGGAGGTTCTTGGAGTCACAACCGTCTTATTTCCTTTGCTAGATGTTCGAAGCCGCCGCTCAAAAATATTTGAAGCATGTGCAAAACAGGATCTGCCGCGCAGATAGGAAGACATATCTTATTGACTCGTGTCTCATTGCATAATCACTAGCCACTTTCAAAGGAAGATATTTCTTTGTGATGGTACTTACTTTTCGCTATCCCCTTCTTATAAAAGGTAGGTGGTACAGACGTGAGGATGCGCGAATAGAAATTGAGCAAAAAATGCTGAAATTAAGATGAAAATTACTCAACTGGGCATATGCGGGCACTAATCTGATATATCTATCAATAAAGAATTATACTTGAAGATTATTCCATATTAGTTTCATTTGTGGAAACTAAGCGGAAAAGTGATAAAACCAGCTTTCCAGGATGGTACAGTTTTAAACATTTTCTCATGATACAGCTCAGATTTACACTTTTGCGCAAATTTCTGGACGGAAATGTCTTTTGTTTTACATGCTTTATCATTAACTGAAATTTCATTTCATTTAATAAATAGATAAGCAAAATATGGCCAAAATTTAACGTTCAAAATTAATCTTCAGAATGCTGAGCAAGACGGCGACAAGGAACATCGATCATCAAAGGCACAAGTGCACCTGTGGAATTCCTTTGTACATCAATAGAAATCTGACAACTGTTTGAATAATCACAGCCAGTTGGAACTCCAATGTATAAAACCTCCTTGATTCTACAAAGGAATGTGTTAGTGGCGCTTCATTGATCAGTTGTTGATCTCAGGATTTTAAAAAAAAAATCAGGAGTTTTTTTTTTTTTTTTTTTTTTTTTTACCCCGAGTGTATGGATAGCGAAACTTTAGCAATTCTGTTTGCTTGAATTAACTCGTCGGATAAACGTGAACACAGGTTAGAAACTAAAGTAGATCCAGCAGTATCAAGTGCCACGCCCAGCTATCAATCACTCGAGTGGGATGTACGCAACGTGTACGGCGAGTTTTCTTCAGCGTGCCAAACAAGGTTTGATATAAATTAACACCTTAAAAAGCGATAATATCTGGTAAACTTCTTGGCCACACAAACTATTCGGCCCTTGCATCTCCAGATGCAAATAACGCTCTGAAATATCCCTTTCCTTTCCATCGACGTTGTACACAGATTAGCCAGGTAAAACGGGACGGTTGAAACTCCGATTTGACCAACGAATTGGCAAGGACCTTACGTGAACGGATATAAATTTATTACTCAAGTGTAACCCTGATAAAACCAGAGACCTTGTGACGCGCATAATAGGCCACCGATATTGACAAGATCCAAATATTATCTTATCATATTAACACAGCAAAATAAAAAGCGCGTAAAAGTTAATTCTAGAGCTAAATCTCATCTATTCCCATAGAAAACTAAAAAGCGCGTAAAAAGTTAATTCTACAGCTAAATTTACATTACTCTCTTTTCACAATAGTACACAAAGCATAGTCGAGCCCAGATCTCGATATTAGAGAACTGAAATGTCTGCAATTCTTCATAGCCCTTCAGCTTCATATTATTGTTACTTTCACTAGACTAGACCCAGAGTCTATAAGGTCTCGGCCCCCTAGAGCTTTTCAGTTTAATACGCTTCCCCTTGAACGAGAAAAATGGAGGGATCCAATGATTCGGCAAGATTTTTTTTTTCTTTGGGCGGGGGGAGGGGGCTGTGTTTAACTTACTTTTATTTCCGTGACGAAAGTTTCGCTATCACAGAAAATTATCGGTATCTGCCTTTATTGTTACGACCAACGTGAAGACATGGTTAGCCTTTCCTACATATCATACTTCCATTTCATAAAGAGTAACATTCACCTTCAAAGACGACGGAGAATAATCGCTCCACACTCAACAAGTTGAGTCGTGTAACCTATCCTCGCACTCGTGCAGTCAAAAAAAAAAAAGGAAAATGACAACAGCGCTGCAAAAAGTTGCTTTCTTTCAGCATAAAGGGATAGACAAACACAGATATTCTCACCTTTTTCCCCTTTCTTGACAGCTTGAATTCGATTCGCCAAGAATAGCTTTGACAGGAAGAACTCTTTCTCCGACACCCCACGCAACACCAACCAATATCAGTCTCGTCGTCTATCGCTTGGTATGCCAATCACTTGTCAACTAATTGCCAAAGGAGGTGACGCGACTAGAGCCTGGTTTAATCCTCGTCGCATCAGTATATTATAATTAATTCAAATGCATGGATGTTTGCAACTTGAGCAGATGAACAGCGTAATGATTCCTGGGCAGGACAACATGCAAATGCATCAATAATTTACCAAGAAAGTCTTTCCCACCGACAGTCATGAATGCATGATATGCGAAGAGTCGTGAGTGTACACCAAAATTGCCGAAATAGTTACATAGCTGAGATATTGATAAAGGCCACTCCATTATCTCCATAATATCCCCACCCCCCCCCCCCCCCAAAAAAAAAAGAAAGTTGCAGGCCGCCAACCTGACCTACCAACAACTCGCTTATAAATGGAATGCTGTGACGTATTCAGACGTATTGGCCCGAATTCACGAAGGTGGTACAAATGAAACCATGGTCTGAAACCATGGACAAAAACCGTGGAGCGCCAAGTGTCGCATGGAAAATTTCGTTACAAAATCAGTCATTTCGTCGGTGAAATGATTATTTTGTAACGAAATGACAACATTTTGTAACTAAATGAACATTTCGTCAACGAAATGATAATTTCATTATTGAAACGGTCATTTTGTCGACGAAAATGACCAATCTTGTAACGAAATATTCCGTGCAACACTTGGCGCTCCATGGTTTTTGTCCATGGTTTAAACCATGGTTTACTTTGTACCACCTTCGTGAATTCGGGCCAAAGAGTTTTGCATAATTATGAGTCCCATGTGAAAACAAAACAAAACAGAGCTCTGCGAACTGTTGTGATTGCTGGACGAAACATTCAGTTTTGAATAAATTATCATCCATAATAATATGCATACTAAGGTTTGGACGCGCTGGAGGATGTCTTGTAAAGGACTTCGTGAATGTCTTCCACATAAACGTTGCTGATAACTTGAAGCGGGGTGATTTGTTTTGTTTGATTGCTTCATTTTGTATCTCAATAAGGCTGCGTTCACATAGAAGTATTCGGTATTCGCTATTCGCTATTCGCTATTCGGTATTCGCTATTCGGGCCCCGAATACACCATCACCCGCACCGTCAACTCACCATCCCATGCAGTGAGGATTTCTTCCTCCTACATCCTAGCAAATCTTATTAACAATTTCTAAACTGCATCAGAATGTCAGTCTACATGCTTATTTTTGCTAAAGGGCAAATCCAGACCAAAATTGTCATTATTTCATAAACGAGAGACGGTATACGCTGCAAGAAAATCGAACAAGTTCGATTCCCACTTTGTTATACTTTTCGCAGCTATTCGGCACTTTCGAATAGTGCCCTTATATGTGAACCGGTGTGAGAAAATCCTATCGTTCGATTCAAGCTATTCGCGTGCCCTCGAAAAACGAGCCCGAATACCCGAATAGTATACTTCTATGTGAACGCAGCCTAATGGAGAGCAACGGAGCAAGGAAAGGGTCGGAGGGGGCGGTGTATTCCCCTCCTATTCGAGCAGAGGGAGCTTTTGCATTTTGTGTTATTCAAATTCAACAATCTAGTGCACGCTTTCGGTGAAATATTTGGAAAATCGTTGGTCCCCAAAGTGTAGCCCTTATCAGTGCATGTAGGGGAGGCTAATATATTATCATATTGCACGTTTCGTTTTCCTGAAACTTGCATCGATAACAAAAATGTGACATTGGAAATAAAATTTCATTTGAACCGAATATAACAGGGCAGGGTGTGAAAGAGGGTATCCCCCTATCTCCTAAATACGAGGAAGTCTTTGCATTTTTATTATTGAAATGATATTCCCCTCCCACATGTGGGAACTTTCTCATTACTTTCTGTTGGAACTGAACTGACAGATTTAGTGCACACGTTTTTTGAAGAAATGTTCGGAAATTTGTCAGTCTCCAAATGTACTCAGTATAAGGGAGGGGACCTAACGGGGGAGGATGTGGAAGGGAGTATCCCATTCCCACTCGAGGGAGATTTTGTATTATTGATTTTTTTTTCTCCAGAATTTAAATTCAGCGATCTGGTGCACACTATGGATGGAATACTGTATTTGGTTAATTTTCCATTAAACAAGCAAAAATATTTTCCGCATCTCGAGAATCATTTTGGGGGTAATGTAATGTGCCCCCCCCCCCACCCCGAAAAAAAGAAAATGATAAAGGGGAGGGGGAGAACTGCTCTCATTGCCCGCCAAAACAACGCCCCTACATACGAGGGAGATTTTGCTTTTTTTAGAACTCAAATGAAAATATATCCACATTTTTTTTTAATGGAATTTGGGAAATTGTCAATTCCCAAAGTGTATTGTATTAAAACTATGCTGAGGAACCAAGCGGGGAAAGTTTTGATTTTTTTTTTTTTATTTTGAACTTTTGCAATTTCTTTTTTTAACTGTAGTGACATATCTGATGCTCGTTTTTGATGAAATAATTCGGAAACTATCAATCTAAAAGTGTACACTGTGTACTAAGTTTATTGGAAAGGACCGAGCGGGGCCTATCGGGAGAGTGCGGGAGGGGGTACCCCCCCCCCCTGCCACGCGAGGTAGATTTTGCATTTATTTTGACAGTTTTCTGTCAAAAAAAGCACGAAAATTTTCCACAACTCGGGCCTAAATGGGGGCATGACACGTTTGCGCCCCACTATATTTTCATAAGGAGGGCAAATGTCCTCTCTCCCCTCCCCCCCCCCCCCCCAACAGAATCGACGCCCCTGTTTGCACCAAAACCACATCTAAAAGTACTAGTAATGAAAGTACAGTTAGTTGTGCACTCCATGATCCACACCTCTCAGCAGTAGCTCTCCAGTCAGCAAAGTCAGTCACGTGATAGAAGTTGTTTGATCACCTGATAATGCGTCTGCAGCACTCATCACGTGACAGATTCATTCATTCGCGTACAGTACAATATACTTGGTATCTATAGTACGGTGCATAGAAGTGCGATTCACAGACTGCCATCATCTACCTGGATTGTTTGTGTCACCAGAGGACTACGTTTTGCCAGTTAGAGTAACATCTTGATAGCAGTGTTGATCACCATTTTTCTCTTCGCAAAAAAATGATCATTTCTAGAGTTTTTATTAGATCTTCGCGCATAAAATTTTTTACCTCACCGCCGCACCGGCCGGGACAGACCTACTTGATTATCACATAGAATATTTGCGTACACGCCTCAGTCACGACTCATCATAGTACACCGCGCCGCTGCTCTGCTCAGGAGCTCAGCCAGCCCAGCCCAAACCCAGCCCACCCACCTACCGTCATCGATCAGCCGGCCATCCCAGCTGCCAGTATTCTATTACTTTGTGAAAGAGGATCAGGTAGATGGTTTCCTCCTTGTGCAGATTTTAAGATTGTACAGTCCAGATCTATAAGAACATGACTTATGAGTATGCCTAACTATACACAGCCCAGTCGCTGTAAATTTACATGGTACATCGCGACAGGGCTGTACGAGCGCGACCACCAACCACTAGGAGAGCGACGTAATCGTATCACGATAGCTTTGAATTTTGATACTTAACATCATTTTTGTCACCTCAAACTCATCGAGTATACTCTTCAATATTTACTCTACGTCTGATGCTATCAGTATTCAAATGTACGCAATGAAACTTACCGAAGTTGATCATCATATCCAGCATGTCCACACGGTACACAATCTTTCACTATACACACTGGACATAAAACATATCCCCTAAAAATGCCACATTTATATGATTTAATCATAATACATGTACATCTTTCTGCCGCTGGATACTCTCTCTCCTGCCTGCTCCTAGCCTCACAGTCACACACAGCTCAGTCACACGTTTTTGGGCATACTCTAAGCCCGGCACGGTGCACTGTAACATAGTCAGTGGTACGTATTGGGGTCGCTGCTGCGGTTAGGCATACTCTAACTATACACAGCCCAGTCGCTGTACATGGTACGTCTCGACAGGGCTGTACGAGCGCGACCACCAACCACTAGGAGAGCGATGTAATCGTATCACGATAGCTTTGAATTTTGATACTTAACATCATTTTTGTCACCTCAAACTCATCGAGTATACTCTTCAATATTTACTCTACATCTGATGTATCAGTATTCAGATGTACGCAATGAAACTTACCGAAGTTGATCATCATATCCAGCATGTCCACACGGTACGTCGCGACGTACCATGTACAGCGACTGGGCTGTGTTGATGTCATTGATGATATGCAATCAATCTGAATCATTATAGTGAATGCTAACAGTATCTAGAGGTAGGTCTAGTGCTAGTGCGTAGCGGTCATCATGATTTAGTGGGTAACATCAGATTCAGATTTTAGATGCATAATTTACTAACTACCATTGCATCAACTATCATTGCATGATCAGCAGGAAAGTAAGATCTGTAATTAATTTTATGATGATGTATACACTCAATGGCAATAGATAGAGATGCATGACCAATAATTCAAAATTTACCCAGTCGCTATTGAAAAAACATATTATTGAATGATTTCAGGATATGTTCTGTAAATGCCATAAATCTGCTTTAAAAAAAAGTGAATATCATAACGTTAGTTGACAAGCATTCACCAATGTCACTAGTTCAATGATGTTCACAATTTTGCTCATCAGTATTTCCTGTAGAAACTGAAGATGCAATGTTATTTTTTTCTCTAAGCCAACCTCCCCCCCCCCAAAAAAAAAAGAGATGACAACATATTCCTTTTTTATCATTATTATTTTCAATTGCAAATTTAACCACTCATGACGTTGTCTTACAAGTTCCAGTTCACAAGATGCACAAGTGTTTATCATGCTTGCAAAAATGCAGCATACACAGAACTTCAGTCAAGATTTTAAAGAGATTTCAAGTGAATCCTTACAGAACACAGCAGTTTCAGCATTTGACAAACAGGGATGCTGATTCTGCTCTTGTAAAGAGTGATGCTAAAGATAACACTCTTTCTTGGGATTTCATTTGGGATAAAAGCACAGAGTTTCATTCCTCTTTGCTTTTGCAACAGATTATGTGGTGAGTGAGGTTCATTGGTGACCATGCCAGGAGACAGTCAGAAAGCTGTGGTTTTGATTCTGACATGGGTAGCCTACGCTTCGACGTACCTGCTTCGCAAACCTTTAGGAGTGGTGAGTACCTTGATGTGTGTTACTGAATCTAGGAAATCAGAACACACACACAAAAATCCCATCAACAACAACTACATTTGATAAGTCTGAAATCTACAAGTTGCTTCTTTTTTAAAACAAAAGATCAGGGAATATAGTGATGGTATTATGGCTTGTATTCAACTTGCATTTTTTTAATCAGAAATTCTGTAGTCTAAACCCTGGAAGTGTAAAATTGTGGTTGTTAGTGATACATACTAGTATTGGTAACAGATCTAGTCATATTCTGGAATACATTACTTGCAAACAAGATAAAGTCATGAAAGTGTGAAATGTGACTGAAACATGCGACATAGGTACTACATCTGTATATGCCACACAAATTCATCACATATATTCTTTGGGGGGTTTTTTGTGTTTTTTTTTGGGGGGGGGATGGGGATGGATGGTTGTATGTATGTTTGTGTTTCTTGTTTCCTATGTATTTATTTGTGTGTAGATATGTTTGTGTTAATTTGGTGTGTTTTTGGCTATCCATGTTTTTTCTTGTAGGTGAAGGCAGACCTAAGTGTGGACCTGTCTCTCACCAAGTCACAGCTTGGTTGGCTGGACACAGCACTGCTGCTGCCCTATGCTACAGGCCAGGTATATTTGACATAATATAATGACCAATAAATTCTCCAATGATTTGTATTTCTGTGTATGCGTTCCCCCACATAAAATGAAAGTGCCAACATTTTTGTATGTGTGCGTTTTTTAATCAATACCCCAGTCAGTTAAATCAGGGAGGTGAGACAGGTTTTCGTCTCACTTCCCTGGTAGTCCAAAGGTCTGACTTTCTTACCCCACAAAAGTGTGTCATGGAACATGCTTTGTGTAGTTGTTTTAGATGCATTCTGTTCGGCGAATTAAGATGCATTTAATGAGCAGGCTAAAAAGGGACCAATGACTCTCTATAAATATCGTCCTAAGTTCTAGACAATGAGGATAGTGTGTTTTCCCCCAATGTTACAACCATTGCTTCCTGAGGGCTTGAACCAAAAATCTTGCAATCAAGAGTCTGAGCTCCTATCCAGTGAACCACAATGGCTCCAGTTGTAGCAAACCTATGAAGCTTATTGCGATATTTGTAATATGAAGGGGTTGCTTTGAAGAATCAAGACTTAAATGATCACTACATTGAGGGTGATTGGAAAAGAAAAGTAATTGTTACTTAACCCTCTCCACCCCCCCCTTTTTTTTCTTTGATTCTTGTCAGATTATCCTTGGGTCTGTTGGAGATAGATTTGGTGCTCAAAGAACTCTGGGATGTTGTCTTATCCTCTCCGCCTTATCAATGGTAAGTACAAGTCCTTCATGATCTGAAAACAGAGCTCTCCAGTGTGTGGTCTGTTGGGATGTCAGAGTCTTATCAGAACTGGATTGTCAGACTTTCATTATGCCTCCGCCACGAAGTGGTGCCGGAGGCATTATGTTTTCGGGTTGTCCGTCCGTCCGTCCTTCCGTCCGTCCGTAATGAATTTTGTGGACAAGGTAACTATCGAAACCTGTAGAGGTATCCTAATGAAACTTGGCATGTATGTGTATTAGGGGGTGAAGTTGTGCCTATCAACTTTTGGGTGCACGTGGTCAAGGTCAAAGGTCAAAAGGTCAAGGTCAAATACATAAAATTTCACTATTTCCACCATATCTATTGAATGCCTGAAGATATTTTCTTGAAACTTAGTGTATGCATGTATTACCCAATTAAGATTCTCTGGTGAAAGTTTGGGTCATGAGGTCAAAGGTCAAAGGTCAAAAGGTCAGGGTAAAATACATAAAATTTCACTATTTCCACCATATCTATTGAATGCCTGAAGAGATTTTCTTGAAACTTAGTGTATTCATGTATTACCCAATTAAGATTCTCTGGTGAAAGTTTGGGTCATGAGGTCAAAGGTCAAAGGTCAAAAGGTCAAGTAAAAATATTAAAACTTCTTTTTTTTTCTCCGTACCTTCGAAAATTGTTCAAGGTATCTTCATGGAACATAGTATATACATGTACTGACTGGAAGTGATTATCTAGAGAATGTAGGGTTCATGGGGTCAAAGGTCAGGGGTCAAAGGTCAAGTGCAAGACTTCAAAATTTTACTATTACCCTCATATTTATGCAATGCCAGCAGGGTTATTTTTTTACACTTGGTGTATGCGTATGTAACCTAATAGAAATTCTCTGGAAAGTTTTTTTTTTTTTTTTTTTTTTTGCCTCAAAGGTCAAAAGGTCAAAGATCAAGTGAAAGTGCTGAACTAACTTTTTCCTCCATATCTCGGAAGTGGCTCAAGTTACCTTGAAACTTAGTACATATTATGCATGTTCTACCTGAAAGTAATTATCTTATGAATTTTAGGGTCAAGGGCCAGATGAAAATGGTAACAATTTACTATTCAATTCAGAAATTGCACTTTTTCTCCACACCTGTACCTTGAAAATTACTCAATGCCTAAATGTGTGAATGGGTCAAAGTCGAGTGAAAGTCCTTAAATCCCTAGATACATGCTCTCCTATTCATCCAATTAAACCTACGTCAAGGAAGGTGAACATTCAACACATTTGTGACAAACTTGTCATTCCATTATTTTGCCAATTTTGTGAAAATGTAATCACACAGTGTCCACATGTACTATCTAGACCTATTGGGAAAATCATGCATTATGGCGGAGGCATACCAGTCGCCAAAGCGACATTTCTAGTTGTATATGTATAAGATATACACTGTAATCGTTGAATTGCAATTGCAGGTAAACATGGCCATATTTACTATTTAATGCAACTTTTAGAGATTATTCTTATACAGGGTAGAGAATATATTTTTTTCCTCATTTTTTTTTGTTTTTATGCCTCCGCCACGAAGTGGTGCCGGAGGCATTATGTTTTCGGGTTGTCCGTCCATCCGTCCTTCCGTCCTTCCGTCCGTCCGTCCGTCCGTCCGTCTTTCCGTCCGTCCGTAATGAATTTTGTGGACAAGGTAACTATCAAAAGCTGTTGAGGTATCCTAATGAAACTTGGCATGTATGTGTATTAGGGGGTGAAGTTGTGCCTATCAACTTTTGGGTGCACGTGCTCAAGGTCAAAGGTCAAAAGGTCAAGGTCAAATACATAAAATTTCACTATTTGCACCATATCTATGCAATGCCTGAAGATATTTTCATGAAACTTAGTGTATACATGTATTACCCAATTAAGATTCTCTGGTGAAAGTTTGGGTCATGAGGTCAAAGGTCAAAGGTCAAAAGGTCGAGTAAAAGTATTAAAACTTCTTTTTTTTCTCTGTAAATTGGAAAATTGTTCAAGGTATCTTCATGGAACATAGTATATACATGTACTGACTGTCAGTGATTATCTAGAGAATGTAGGGTTCATGGGGTCAAAGGTCAGGGGTCAAAGGTCAAGTGCAACACTTCAAAATTTTACTATTTCCCTCGTGTTCATGCAATGCCAGCAGGATTATTATTTTTTTTTACACTTAGTGTATGCATGTGTAACCTAATAGAAATTCTCTGGAGAGTTTTTTTTTTTTTTGTTTTTTTGCCTCAAAGGTCAAAAGGTCAAAGATCTAGTGAAAGTGCTGAACTAACTTTTTCCTCCATATTTCGGAAGTGGCTCAATTTATCGTGAAATTTACTGCATATTTATGCACGTTCTACCTGAAAGTGATTATCTTATGAATTTTAGGGTCAAAATCCAGATGAACATCAACATGGTAACAATTTACTATTCAGTTCAGAAGTTGCACTTTTTCTCTATACCGGTACCATGAAAATTACTCAATGCATAAATGTATGAATGGGTCAAAGTCAAGTTAAAGTCCTTAAATCCCCAAATACATGCTCTCCTATTCATCCAATTAAACCAAGGTCAAGGAAGGTGAACATTCAACACATTTGTGACAAACTTGTCATTTCAATATTTTGCCAGTTTTGTGAAAATGTAATCACACATTGTCCACATGTACTATCAAGACCTATTAGGAGAATCATGCATTATGGCGGAGGCATATCAGTTGCCATAGCGACATTTCTAGTTGTTTTCTGTAATCTCTTGAATAATAAATGTTCATGCACTTGAAATGTGTATTCTCTCATCATCAGAGCTGCTGTTACATCCTTACGTGATTATACTCTCTGAAAGAATCAACATCACATAGATAAATATATTGCATTAAGAAACTTTTTTTTTTTTCCAAAGATAAGGCAGGTGAATTGAGTAAGGAAATTATCTTGTTTGCAATTTGTAAATCATATTCTTGGAAGTTGAAAGGCAGAAGTTCAAAAGTTCTAATTTTAAGACAGTTTTCTTGTGTGTTTATGTGGTAGAGAATAATATCCTGCATTATGTGGAAAGTGTGTCAAGAGAACATTAAATTTTTTCTGTTTTCTAATACTTTTCTTCTTCTATCCTTTCCAGGTCTGTTTTGGATACATACCAAGTTTCTACATGCTGTGCCTACATTTATTCGTCAATGGTGCTGCTCAGGTAAAATGCACTTTTGAGCATGTATATTAGATGGGGAAATATGTAATCACACAAACAGGATAGGCATCACATGGCATTTGGTAATAGAAGAGAATATTGAACATGTTTTGACTGGTTGTGTGAGATATTATTCCTTTGTTATTAAAACATTTTTTTTTTTTTAATAGCAAGCTTTGCAGCTTTCATTCTTCGACTTTTGTATTTATCATTAATATTTTATATGCAGAAGTGATACCAAAATCATGTTTCAAGCCTTTTCTGTCTTATGTAATCATTTCAACATTATTTCTAAGCATTACCTCTTTCATATCTCAATTGTGAGAAATCATTTGTATTCAATAATCTGATGAAATGTGAATAGATTTGATTTGATTATTGTGATTATGGAAGTGAGTACTTTCTTCTGTTTGTCAGTTTCTGTAGGTTAACATAGGAAATCTAATGTTCTTCCACCCCACTTGCATGTGATTCCCCGTAACTTTGGCAAATCCTTGTGTTGATTTGAAATTGAAGTCTTTGTATCAAGCTCAGTTCATTGAGCTTACCTCACAATTCAAATTTATTGTCCCCCACCCCCCCCCCCCCCTCAAAAAAAAAAAAAAATAGAGAAGAAAATATACAAAATATTACTGTTTAATGGCATTGTGTTAATGCGATTTCCCTTAAAAGTGCTGAAAACCTGTGGGATGGAACATTTTGTGCAATTTTGTTTCCCCCTTCCAACAGTCATGGTGTATATTTTCATGATGACCTACTGGTATGTGTCAGAACAGGATTCATTATCTTATATCATTCTCCCAGTCCCAGGCCTGGCCTAGCTGCACCAAGATCCTTGGACAGTGTTTAAGGCCAGGGGAAAGAGACAGTCACTTTGGAATCTGGGGAACTTGCACTTTTGCTGGTGGTATCATGGGAACAGCTTTAGCAGTAAGTGATAAAAAAGTCAAATTTAGATCACGAGACCTTGTTGTAGTGGTTGCACCTTGTCAGAAATTTCTAGTGACTTTATCAGTTTTCCTCCATTTTATAGTCTAGTGAATATTCAATATGAATGTTGTCTTCTTTGTGTTCTTTTGAAATTTGCAAACTTTCAGGGAATTAATGCTGCAAGTTTGTGATATCCAATTTTAAAGGGCTAGTTTTGGTTTAATCAAACAAATACCATGGGCACAATTTTTGTATGTTCTAACAAATTGGAGATTTCAACTGTTCAACTTCATAGTCAATACCGGTAGACAAGAGGGTTAAGGGTTCAAGCCCTGCCACAGCACTTGAGTATTTTGACCAACACACTTTATCCTCAGCAATCCTCTCTTTCACAGGTATATAGATATGTACCTGGTGGGAAGCTGAATGTCAGTGCACTTTAATAAGATTTAGCATGTTTGCCTCTATCAAGTGGCATACTCCCTAAGGGTGAAGTGAGTATGAACTGTAGATGAAAGTTTAAATCCAATGATAATGTAGTAACATCTTGCAAAGAGATTTGAACCCCACAGTTGTGTGGAAAGATACCAGGATATGAAAAGCAACTGGTCATCAGTACCTGGTGTATTCATTTATATTGATCACCTACATCCAGTAGCACACATACACCAATATTGTGAGTGTTTGTATGTGAATGATACTTCACAGCCCTTCAAAATCACGAAGAATATAAGTGGCATCAAGGGCAATGTTTGTATCAAGCATGTATTTTTATGCAAGAAAACCCTGCTTTATGTGTCTTTCCACTCTTCCTGTAGGTATATGTACAGACAAACTATGGCTGGCAAATGGCTTTCTTTGTTCCATCTCTGTTTGTGGTAAGATTTTCAACATGACTTTATATCTTCTTCTTTTTTTTCTCTCATATTTTTGAAGTAATGCTTGCATATTTTTGGTATGGCTAAGTCTTTATTCCCTTCCTTCTGTATTATGCAAGTATGCCTGTGTTTCTTCAAGATGTAGTGTTAATGTATATACACATGCATTATATGTAATTTATCTTTCCAGATTGCTTTATGAAATGTTTGCCTCACTTTTCAAATGTTATGCAGAAAAGGATTGCTACATGCACAAAAGATATTTAGTTTACATTGTGCTTAGTGCAGTATCTTGCACATGCAGATAAGAACAAATAAATAAAGATGAAAATAAGATAAAATAAATGAGCCAGAGAAGATGGGATGACTTCCATCTTAGATATCTGTCTATTCTTTCTAGTATGTCCCCATGGGCCGCAGTGACGCTGACATCAACTTTTCTGTCTTGATTCCCAGGGTGTAATTGGTGTTGTCATCCTTGTGAGACTGAGGGAACCTCCAATTGGCCTTCCAGTTGCCGACCTGGCTGAGGGTGAGAGAAATGATACCACACCAGTCTTTTCTGAGTTACGTGTTTGTAAAAGTGGGAGGCAATTGTGCAGCTATCACTATGCACACCTGTGAAATGACAGTAAATAACATGTATACATTTGTTTATTTCTCCCTTAATTCATGGTGTCTATATGTGACCGTGCATCACAAAACGAACAAAAAGTCGCACACTCTGATTTTGTGTGAAGACTGAAAATAGGTGAAGAGGGTCAATCTAGTCAATCTTACTTTTTTATATTTCATGAAAGAGCAAGTCTTCTTCTACATTATGATAAAATTTTGGATCATAAAGTGAACAGGAAAGTGTGTTTTTAGCACTTTATCTCAAACACTTTTTGTAAGAATAGTGTGATTTGATGTGTCTTTAGAGTCCCCTTTTCATTTCTTAAAAAAAAACCTGTACACACTCTTCACTTTCAACTCTAATAACTTTAGAATGGTGCTACTGCTTTGAAAGTTGGCATTTATCATGGACAGAATGTATTGATAGAACATGCTCAATTTCAGCTTAATCTGATAATCCCTTCATTGTGGTTAATCCGGCGGTTTACATCCTGTTTTCTGTCCCATTCATTGCAAAGGTAGCTCGGCTTGGTAAGGATTAACGCTTGGAAAGACCCTGTGCTTCAGAGCCTCTTTTCTCAGTTCACACTTTTCTGGAGTGTGTGCTTTCTTTCCAATATTTAGATAGGTTAAGAGAGTCCATTTCATTCAAGTTATACATCATTTTAAAGCTTAAAGTCTGCTCTTTCAGAATATGCTCTTAACTAAAAATCCATGTCTGGCGACTTTTTGTTTGTTTTGTGATGCACGATCACACGTAATGTTTCGACATATTGAGAATATATATATTTATTTTCATATTATTGTTCTTTTCTCATGATATGTTTGCACATTGTCCCTCTTTGTTGAAAATGAAATAAACGAAACAAAACAATGTGAGTCTCAGGGTACCGGAATATTGGTGTAGGTAATAAGAATAGAAACTACTCTCGTCTTGTTTTACTGACACAAGCTGTATGCTGCATGATTTCAATTCTCTTGTCCTCTTCTGCAACAGCTTCGAAGTAAATTGCAATAATGATGATAAGAATGATAAGATATTGAAAACAACTCTAATGATGATGGAAAATTATAGTGAAAATGACAGTAATGACAATAATGATAACACTGATAGCAATTAGTATATATCTCAGTGGCTTCCATTATCAGAGTTAAACCTCATGGATATTATTAATTTTTGAGACTGTCATTAAACATGAACTACAATAATTTATACTGTATGTTCTCTTTAATCTTATTCTTCTCAATGATATACGTTGTATATTACATTGTCATGTGTGTGTGTGGATCCTTTTCTCCGTGATTTCTAAGTGCATTTGCATCACCTACATAACAGCCAAACTAGTGCATTAGAATGATGTGGCAAGTTACCGCTGGAAGCATAGCTGGCACAAGCAGGATTAGTGCAGCAGCGATTCACCTTTCTCTATATGAAGAGTTTGTTTGCAAAAACCGATAAGTCCATGTTTGTCAAATGGAGATATTTGCGATTAAAGGTCAAGAAAAACAAAGAGAATAATAAGAAAATGTTTGCTTCTTTTGACCGTAACTTCAAAAATATACCTTTATATGTAGTGACCAATATATCATTTAAAAGGTATTATTTTGTACTTTATGACAGAGACCGTACTTCAAAATCTTCAAAAATGGACTTATCGGTTTTTGCAAACAAACTCTTCATATGTTTTCCTTTTGTTTGATTCTCAATATTTGTAGAAGCATTACCAACTGGGTCACATACTGGTACTGCAACTCACCCCAACTCTCCAACCTGGATCCAGCTAGTGCTTACTCCGTAGGTTTGTCTGAAATGCAGCTTACATTTTGTTACCTTTGTCAAAAGGCGGTTATGTTTTCTTCAGCGTTGGTTTGCTTGTTTGTTCATTTGTTTGTCTGTTTGCCAAAAAATACAAAAAGTTGTGAATGGATTTGAATGAAACTTACGTAAAAAATTGATACAATGATACAAGGAACAGATGATTAGATTTTGGTAATGATCCAGGAATTTTTATGGATTTTTGAATGTATTTTTCATCTTTTGGCACATGGGTCAATGAACTTGGGAATTCAGGCTGCGCATATTGAATAGTTTTCATATGGGCACTGAAGTGTATGCTGCTCTGTGTGGGGTGAGGTGCCATGTAGCTGCGGCACCTGTTGAAGATGAACCATGTGTGAAATGTATTATATACCTCCTATGTAATGATTGTGCCAATTCATAAAATGCATTTTTTTTTTTTAATGACACACTATTATGAAAGATTTTGTTCAGCACATTACACCTGAAACAAGGACTTAAATTCATCGGAAAGTGATGCGGATACCACCAAGCCTATGGCTGGCTCACTAATATGCTACTTCTGACTCTGCGTATTTGGTCTGCTCTGCCCCCAATATTTTAGGATGGTAAAGGAGGCGGCTCTTGCAACATTCTGCGTCAAAATTGTGAGGTACTGCATGTTCATGTGGCTTCCACTCTACCTACACCAAGAGGTGAGTCATTTACCGGCCTAATTTTGTGTGTAGAAATATCTTACAGCTTGGTACACATGCATTATAAAATATAAGTACATTGTACATGCAATGATTGTTAATATTATTATTTATAGGAGTTGCTTGTACTGTTTTATTGTTATACAGGTATTATCATGCATAGGAGTTAGCTGTATTGTTCATTTTTGCAAAACAAAAAAATTTACTGTTAAGATGTATTGAAACTAGGCATTTGTCAAAATACTAGAGCTCTGACTGAGATATCATCCTAGGGAAAAGACATGTTATTTGAGCTGTTATTAACGAATGAATGGATTACAGATTATCTGAAATGGGAAAAGATATTGGTGGCTGTGTCAGCATGTTGATGAAAGTGGTGATTTGTCTAAAGTGTAATCTGCTTACAGGCATCTGTTTGCAGTTGCTGCCAGCCATGTTGCAATACGTACATCACTATCATATTTTGTATTTACATAAACTGAAGGGCAGTATTTTGTTATGATTATTGAATTTGTAATACTTTTTCTCTCACAAAATTTTAATGTTTATTATTGATGAACTCTTGACATGTACATCTTTTGGCATCCACAGCTGAGCTACAGCCGGGTAGAGGCGGGACTATTCTCCACTATATTTGAGATTGGTGGTGTGTTTGGAAGTGCATTGCTGGGATATATGATTACAAGGTAAAAAGATGGCGGGGATGATGTATAGCGAGACCCCACTCGCATGTCCAAATGACATATGTGAGTGGACTAGAATCAAACACAAAGTGGCAAAAAGAAATTTGCTCGCTAAATGTCTTCTTTCGATTATTTCTGTTTCTCTAAAAAAAAAAAAAAAAATTTCTTTATATTGTATTACCTCTTCCTTTATTCCCTTTTGCACCTACAGCACTCCATAGAGTAAATTTGGCATATCATAAATCATATCATTAATACATGTTATTCAAACACTCTTTAACAGACAGAGTGGTAAAAAGTTTAATTTAGTTTGGACCAGGGATAAGAAAGCTGTGAAAAGGTTTCACACATGTTTTCACATTTTGTTGATCTGCATGCAAATCCGGGCTTGTTTAAAATGATATGGAAAAGAGGAATTATGGGCTTTGCATCATACACAACAAATGTATGCATTTGAAGGGAAAGAGCTTTAGTTGCTATCATATTGACCTCTCCCAAGGAAAAGAAAATGATTTTATGAATTTTCTTTTTTTCTTGCGTGAAGCAATTGGAGTTTATTGATCCTTGAAACTGAAAAAACAAAGTGACATGCTCTAATTCTTATGACAATTTATCTTAAAAGCACTGATAAAAAGCCAGAGCTGGAATTGTTTAAATGTGTTGTAAGTTGCTGTATGTATTCATTCTCTGATTGAATGAATTACATAATTTAGATATTGTTAGTCTCATGACTGTAAGTGTATGTGTATCAAGGTGGGATTTTCCTGGAAATCTTGCATAAAATCCAGGTACTTGCAAGACAAGACCTTCAAAGGTTTAAGCCTGGGAATCCTGATGAGCGCACTGAGTTTCTTTGGGTTCTACAACACGACTCATCAAAGTGTGCTGTTGAATCAGTTCTTCATGGCACTGGCGGGAGCCTTCAGCTGCGGAGTGGACCCCATTCTGACCGGCTCCATCCCGGCCCATATTGGGGCCCTTGGGGGCATGGATGCCCAAGCCTCAGTGGCTGGTCTCATTAACGGTAGGAATGCAGTGTGTTCACATATTTGTCAGTTGGTATACATATCCCATACAAGGGAATACAGTAGTCAGCATGTTAACATTCATGTTTGTTTGTTTGTGGGTTTTTTTTTTCATGTGAGTATTGTTTTCCTCTTCATGTACCTGTTTGTGTTTATCAGAAGAAAAGAATTACATGTAATATATCTGTGTATAGCCGTATATATCTGAGATATTTAGTTTAATACATAAAAAGAAAATTGTTTATTTTGTTCTGTCTCTTTCCAAACATTTATGTCATAGTATGCTGTGGAAAATGAAATATAGGACACTAGTGTAAAAGTAGTTCAAATAGAAATTTAAATGCTGTCATAGACTAGACCATAGAATTTTGTGTGATTTGTGTTATTCACTTCACTGCATCAGCACAGATGAAAGAGGCCTGCTTGTCAAGTTCACATAATTTATGATTGGTTGAGCTTCTTGTCATTTCTAGTCTTAAAACTGAATGGATTAGCACGTGTGTAACTCAAAACCTTATTTTCTTTGTTCTGGTCGAGGTGAGGATTTAGCTTTTAACGTTTTGCGATATATTCAGAAACCACTCTATGAGATGTCAAAGAGCATGCAGTTCTAAGGGGTATCAAAAGTTTATTCGATGAAAATCGGTTTTGAAATGGCTGAGATATCCAAAAACAAGGTGAAACAAAGAGATCCTAATAAAGTTGTGGCATGTCGCCTTTTATTATTAGCACTTTTTTGGATATCTCTGCCATTTGAAAACCAATTTTCATCAAATAAACGTTGAATCCTTCTTAAAATTACATGCTCTTTCATATTTCATAGGAGGCTTTTCATTATCTCACTTAGGAATGTTCAAAACATGAATCCTCACCTCAACCAGTACTGTGCAGTCCCTTTAACAATCAAATCAGAAAAGCTTTGCTCAACCTTTGATGGTGAAACAGAAAGGACATTATGTTTTTTTCCATCACCATGATAAAAAAAAAAATAGAAAACGTTTGAATGATCAACAAGATACTGTGTTTCCTTAGTCATGTATATAGAAACTTCATCAACACCTGTGTTGTTGGGCAAATGTAAAGGTAGGGAAGATGTGAAAGCCTTTAACATTTGTTTGCATGTGCTTTCTGTTTTTGCAGGAATAGGGACCCTTGGCACAGTGGCTGAGGGCCCTGTCATTGGTTTAGTGGCAGATCTCTTTGGCTGGGGAAGCATGATCTATCTGATGATTGGTTTATCTCTGCTGGCTGCCATGGCAACATTCAGAGGACACTTGATACAGATGCAGAGATGACATTCTCTGCATCACTGAACTCATAAAGACTTAACTGAACTAGTCATCATGGTTCTTCCTTCATTCTTTTTTAATGAAAAGTTGTAACACTCAAGAACAAGTTTTTAGAAATTAAAAATGTATTTCAGAACAAAGCACTACATGATGTCCATTAATCACCTGTTCATCAGAATATTCATTCAACATACTCTCTTGATCGTTTCTTCTTGGAATAATATGTTCATACTTGTACTTAATTTTTGCTTTAAGATAACTTTGTCGAGGCATTGATTGATATTGTGCTTGCATTTTGGAACCAGTCAGGATTATTACCCTTGGTTGAAATTTGTTGATCTGATGATGGTATCTTATAAAGATATAGAGAAACAATTATTTTCTGTCTTTTCCTCTTGACTGATGGTTCACTGTGGTGGTTGTTTGTTTGTTTGTTTTTATTATTTCTATCCTAAACCATTCTTTCTCCAATGTCAATGAGGGTGTTACAAAATACAATTGCAATACAATTGAATACTACACATAAAAAAAAGGTAAATGCTTTTTCAAGTTCATATTTCTCATAGATTATTTGGTGAACATCAATGTTTTATTTGGCTATCAACCTTGAAGGTTAATAAAAAAAAAAAAAAGAAAACTTCATGCATGAGTGAACACATTCATTCTCCTCTTCCAAAGCACAAAATTAAATATTGCAAAAATAGACAAGTTGTTATTCATGCATTCGTGCTCTTCCATGTAATAATGAGAATAAAAGACAAATTTAACATATGGAAAAAAACAAAACAAATTGACTTGTAAAACTCAACTTATGATCTCTGTAATATCTTTGTAGCCCCCAAAGATAATGAAAGGCAAAAGATTACGGAGGAAAATGAAAAATCTTCGGTCAAATCCAAATTCAAATGACATTATAGAAGAAGCCACAGTAACATAAATCATAGAAATTTGAAATGCTATTTTAAATTCTCCCGAGAAAATTCATTATAGTATTTAGTTCTTGAATTTGCCTCATAAGTTTTTAAACTCCTGAATTAAGAGAATGAAATTAATGAAAAAAAAAAAAATCTGTTCATTACATCACCTTTGCGGCTTACTTCCTATGTCATTTAAAGTTTGAGCTGATGGAAAATTCTTATTTCCAGCTTCCGTTTCCCCACTTTTTTTTATTTTTTTATTTTGGGATTGTAAGGGATACAAGGGAACAGAAACTTGTTTTTGCTATTTGCATAAGGCTTTTCTAAGGAGTTTGTCAATACCGACCATCTATTCTTTGTTATTGTGTAAAAAACTATTTTTTAAAATTATTTCCTGAACAGAATATAATATGTGGTAGCAAAGTGTTGTTATGGTATCAGAAATGAAATAATTCACAAAAAAGAAGGAATTTGTCAAATTTCGTCATGATTAAGAGGAAGCTTGCAAGGCTAGTTGTGTTACCTCTTTGGTCCATTTTTTTTTTTTTTTTTGGGGGGGGGGAAGGGGCAGTGGTAATGAATCAGTATCATAATTATGATTAGACGTTTCCTGGAAAATGTTTGCATTTAAATTGTTTGTCATATATCTTTTCAAAACCAATGCTCATGAAACGGCGAATGTTGGACTCTAGAAGTTTGCCGTGGTTATCTGTTATTTTTTTTTTCTCTCGTTTTTTCATGAGTCATCTTCTCAACTTTATTTTTGTTGAATGGTTATGTTCAAAAGCAAGAATACAATTTTTGGAATCTTCTCGCCACAAAGATTTGCATGATGAGTGAAATATATAGTGATTAGGTAAACTTGGAACTTCACAAAATGATAATTGTGATACAAACGTACTGTAATAAGTGTGTGCATGTGTATTTGTATGTGTGTGTCTGTGTGTGTGTACATTGTAGTATTATTAACATAAAGACAGAAAATTATTATATTTTCTTCTCAAAGGTGAGCTTCACTCAGCAGTCAAATGGAAAAAAAAAAATCAGTTACAAGTTCTTACAGATGTTTGTTTTTCCTCCACTCTTGCTGTAAGACAAACTCTAAATTTGAGCTATAAATTTGAACGGAAAAGATATCTTCAGCATGACTAAAACGAATACAACTGTACTACTCTACAACATCAAACAAACCTATAAACAATACCGATTTCATTACAATTGTGCACAAACAGAAAAGTTTTGGGAAAAGAAAATTACATGAGCACATACTTTTACATATTTTACATTTTAATGATTTGGGATTATATATATATATATTTAATTTTTTTTTTTTTTGGGGGGGGGGGAGGAGCTTGGGTAATTTTGCTGATTTACTGGCAAAATGGGTAACATTCTTTATTCCGAAGGTTTTATCAGACAATAGAATGAGGTCTTTATTTCCAAAGGTTTGTTAATCTGAAATGAAAGTACAGCTGTATTATGGTTCGTTACTCCGAAGATTTGTTTGTTTGTTTGTTTTTACTGGATCCGCAATTGAAAAGAAAAGGTTTGTTATTCCAAATGTTCATTAATCCGAAAAAGGAAATAAGGCGTGCTTTATGATTTCATTCCGGTGGTTCACTTTATATCTAAAAAAGGATGGTCTGTTTTCGGAGGTTCATATAATTATCATACAATGTACTGTAATTCTGAATATGAAATTAAGTGACAAAATACGGTGTTATTTCAAAAATGGGGTAATGAATTACGCAGTGAAGACACCCACAACACACCAATGCACATAAACCTCGGGACATACACACAACAGGGGTAGCGGAACAGGGGGGCTGGGGGGCTGCAGTCCCCCAACACTTTTGGTTCCTGAAAAAAAAGGGGGGGGGGGGAAGGAGGGGAATCACAACGCCCACTCAAATTAGAATTTCCTAAGATTCAGCCCTTACATAAAGTTTCGGTCTAAGCACCACTTATAAACATTCCGAAAAATCAATAGTTCCCTCATGTAAAGGAGAATATCCCCTTTTAATCAACCCTTTCCTCTCTCAGATCCCCCGATATTTTTTTTTTTTAAATAATTTCCCGAATATTCCATTAAGATATGCTTATACGAGATATCTCAATTTCAACTTTAAAAAGGCAAAAGCTCCCTCGTATCGGAAGGGTGGGGATAGCACTCTCTAACGCGTTCCCCCTGTTTGCCCCCCGCCCTGCGCATACAAGTATGACTACACTTTGAGTTCTCCAAATCCAAGCCATAAAATGTGTGCACCAAAACGTTTAACTGCAATGAGAAAATACAGAATCTCCCTCATGTATAGGAGGGGAAATAGTCCTGGCTTATCCCCTCCCACATCCTCCAGCTATGTCTTCTTCCACAGACTTGCACTTCTCTAATTGACGAATTTCCAGATATTTCCAACAGAAAAGTGCCCAAGTTGAATTTCAGTTCTAAAATAACAAAAAGAAAAAGCTCCCTCGCGTATGGGAGGGGTATCTTGCCATTCTCCCATAGTACATGTATAGTATGATATGCGACAGTTTCCTCTCACCTCCCTGATTGAACCAAGGTTGCGCAATCGAGAGGGACGGCTCCTGAATCCTGGCCTCTGATTGGTCAATTAGCCGGAACCACACCCATTTTGCGATGAGTCATCCACCTGCTCCTGAAAGCGGGGCAGCCTGGCGGGGCAAGGAGCAAGGAGCAGCAGTTTGGGATGATGTACAGGGCAACTGAGTGCAGAAAAAATGACACCCCACGCGTTCGAGAGCGCGTATCTCAGATCGCATTTTCAGTGCGCGCTTGTGAATCCGGAGTATTTTCTCCACACGTGAGTAAAATTTCAGGCAAATTGTGAGATTTTTCACGTTTCTATTGATAGAAAAACGTTAGGTGGTCGGTGCGATGAACACCCAACCATACGTGTGGACGCTCGCAAAAAATCTCGAGACATGGAGCGCGATCGTCCCGCTATTTTGTGCGTGTGAACCCGGCTATAATGTGATACGCAGCTTGTAGAAGTTGACGAAGAAAATGAAAGAAAGAATCCAGGCAAGTTTCTGATAGCAATCACATAAAGATGATACCACTGTAGCGTGGATAATGGATATCCACATGCATGATTATCGTGTAGTTCACGTAATCGGTGATATGGTTTCAAATTTTATTTGGTATATAGGTGAAAAAATAATAAGAAAAAGATATCGACAATTTCAAGTCAGAGTTAAAACCACAATGTCAAATTAGGTATCCTTTTGTAGACGTGACATCCATGCCCAGTGATATACATTAAGGCAGGGTCTCGGTACCTCTCTGATTAAAGCAATCATTACAATGTATGTAAAGACTGTAGCAGTTGAAGATAAACAGCGTTCATACAATTTGGCATACAGCTAAGAGGACGGTGAGGTTTAAAACAACACAACATTCGCGTGTGTGTTTGTTTTTTTATTTCAATATAGACCGTATTGTTTATCAAACATCTAAAGTTCGATCAGTCGGTTTCATCTGCGTGCATTCTCTGTTTGCTTCAGGATTAAAAGTCTAAAACTTTCACTCGTTAAAGTCCCTACAACTTCGTACAACTTTATATCGAAAGGAGGCCACGCACTGGTATTTTCCTTTGACACTGTTTAAGTTTATATATTTCTTTGTTTCGTGATAATCTGAGAGTGTCTGGTGGCAGTGCTGTATACGCTACAAACGGCAATACCGAAAGTCTTGCGTGTTCGGAAGTATTCAGCATGACGGGGGCATGTCAGGACAGGCATTCAACACTGTCCATACGAGTGTATTACATCTCTTTTGTTGAGAACAATCGATTGTAGACATTCTTTGTGCTCGGTCCCCATGCTGGTCCCTAAACACTTGAATAAACATCGTCGCCCATAGCAACCAGGTATACTCATACGTCCCACTCCCCTCGCTGGTAGGGGCTATGAATAGCAAGTTAAATTATTGTCATGTAATCGATGAATGAACAACAGACAACGACCCATCTTTCTTGAAAAGTGAATAACTATAAATGATATGTTCCATTCGTTGTACGATTGGTCTTCCTTTCGAGGTATTCAAAGCTGAAATGTAATGTCTAAGATGTAGAGAACTAGTGGCAATAACCGTACGTATACGTGTTTGCAGAAGTGGAAGGCGACACTGTGCATGTGGAATGATGGTGCGGTATAATGGTTCTTTTAGGTGAAAAGCCATTCGCACATTTTCTTCTAACTGGAAAAGTTGATAAGCTGTAGTTCCTTTTCACCATGAATCGTCCTGATCAGCGTATTGATTTTAAACTGTAGGGCTGTTCGGGAATATCTATGATATATGATTGTGTACATTCTGTTGATCTGCGTGTCATTTAGACACAACCTAAACTCTGAAGTTGCTCCGACAAAGACTTAGTCCCGCGCAAACGAGTACACGAACATATTTGTCGATATTTTGTGATTCTTCTCTGCGTATAATACACGCCAGACTAGTATCTCTACTAGTGGTTTCTTTCGCGGTGGTTTTATTTTCGCGCTTTTCGCGCTTTGAGGTTGAACCGCGAATTTAACATCACGCGAATATGTTTTGAACTCGTCGCTTGTTAAACGCTATCATTACAGACCGCGAATTTAAACACACGCGAAAAAATCGGCACCGATGGAAACCGCGAAAGTTTCTGTACGCGAAAGAAACCGCTTTTACAGTATGTTCGGGAGAGTTTTCCATTTCACATGAATTCCGTTAGATCTATAGGCCTTCCTGCCGAAAATAATTAATACGAGATTGAAGTATATTCGACCAATATCATAAACGTTGAATTTATAACAGACTCATAAGGTATTTGTATTTTTAATAGGGCTAAGTGTATTTTGTCAACCATGCTGGAATAATAATGTAGATCAAAAGTGGTATATAACAGCAACATCAGGAGTATAGGTAAAATCAGTAGAAACGGAAGAAGATGAACTGAGAAAGATAACATACTTTTTGACCCGCAATGAACATTAGACTCGACCTCGTCTATATTGTGTTCTATTCTTTTTCGACTACATGTCCATTAGCGACCCATCAGTAATTGTATAGATCAGATCCATAAACCTGACGTGAAAACAATGAAATCAGGACTACATGCCGCTCTCAAAATATCCCCTTATGGCACATTATCTTTTCTTTGAGATTAATTTATGACTATAAAGCTTGTTTGAATTTGCATTATTATTACTTGTATAAATATACGTGATATTGATTTTAGGTTATGGTTGTGTTGGTCAGATGATTTATTTACAATAACGCTCCATGACAGCATCAAACAGTCGAAGGATGCATGACAGTCCGTTGATCTACGCAAGTATGGTTTAGTCATGTTATCACCATTGTTGTTGTTGGTTTTTAATGAACCGGTCGGTTTTCCTTACATCAGTGTTTGATCAGTCGTTTATTTGTTTACATTATCGCCATGGCAACAGCAAAAAAAAAATACACTCAAAATTGGTCACTCTCGCATTATTCACGTGATCGTGACAATTTTAGCTATGATGATCTTATTGTTCGTGACAATCGTTGATTGCGTGAAAGTTAGTCATGTCACTGTGTTAACAAGCCTATGATGAACATGTCGATTTTCCGACAATATCGACAGAAAATATACTTATGCTGATATTTTGAGGCCTGAAACACAAGTCTACAGCTGTGTTTTTCCTTAAAATGAGGAAAATGAAAGGAAGGTATACTAGGGTTTTCTCCATCGATAGGCTCACGTGTTAGAAGCTCGCGGTTTTGTTACTAAAATGGCCGCCGTTGGGCTCCCTGCGGGGCCGCGCGCGGGGCTCCATGGTGTATTATTATATACCTGATATAGAATCCTCTCATCTGATTGGTTGTAAAAGGGGAGCCATGAAAACAAAGAGATTTTCCCCAGGGGAGGAGAAAATTCTCTTTGCATGATAATAGCTGTGCCCTGTAAAATACGTTTGGAGACAGTCGCAACCCCGTACACATAGATCACTCATTATGTACGAGCCAATGACACGACCGCCGCGCTGTCGATCAGCGTTGATAACGAATCCCACGGTATCTATATTTCGGAATCTGTATATTTTCGGTATATAAAACAAATAATTACAGCTTGATATTCGGGGCACAGTTAAAATTATGTAGGCCCTCGGTGATGTGAAAACCATAACTATGCCCTCAGCTTCGCTTCGGGCATAGTTATGGTTTTCGCTGAGGGCATAGTTATGGTTTTCACATCACCGTGGGCCCATGATTTTAACTGTGCCCCTCACAGCAGTCATTATTTTTGTATACTACACCCGTTTGCGTGCGAAATCGCGAGAGTATACAATGTACCCCTTATACAGCGTAGCTTCTATTCATTCTCCAATCTTTTGGTTCGCATGTCATTTACGATTCAGTAGCGCAGACAGGGAGCAGACGTGCGGTCTTCAAGCTTGAGCTTCCATCTTCCAACGAGTATGCCCACAATGGCTGCGAAATACAAGTGTAATCTTTGCAACGCGTCTTTTGATCGGATGTTCAATTTGAAAAGACACATCAGTTCTCTACACAAACAGGATGAACATCTGTCGGTTTGTGATTTGTGTGGAAAGTCTTTTTCCCGCTTGGACAATTTGACAGCACATCGAAAGAATCATTTTAGAGACAGCACAATCCATATCCGAGGCACGTCTTTACCACTACGTTGTGACACCTGTGGTATAGTGTTCAAACGACCTTTTCATCTGAAACGACATCGACGTACAAAGCACAACATTGGAACCCGGTGGTACCTATGTGAGACATGCGGTACGACATTTACAAGGTTGGACAATCTGACGAAGCATCGCCAAGTTCATCTTAAGGATCAACGACCATCTGGTGATGACACTGGTGAGCAGTGCTCATGTCTGTTTGCCATAGTTTTGGGGTATAAAGGCATGTTCTTTTCTGATATTAAACAAAATAATAATAATGTCTGTCAACAAAGTGTCATGGTTTAATCCTTGAATTTTCATTCCGCCACATCGATGTGGGAATTCTCCTTTATGGTACCTTGATTCTTTTATTGTTATTATTATTATTATTATTATTGTGTCTTGTTACCTGTCATGCGCAAAATCAGCCATGAATTAGTATGAACCACAAGTGTTTATTTTCTGCAAGTGATAATAGTTAATTATAATTATACCATACATAAACAATAAAATGAAATGAAATGAAATTATGCATATTATAGCTTGTGTCTGAAACAATAGATATTAATATGATAAGTTACACTCAAAACGACAGGATTAATCACTGAGTTTAATTGATACAAAGATAGACCACGCAGAAGCAGAGAAACGGAAATGAACACGTATAGGCCTACACAGACAACGCACGGTCCATTTTGGTCCATTCAGATTGGCATAAATTTGTTCTTTAGACTAAAATAGGTTCATTATTATAGTGAATGACAAAAATGAAACAGACTGATCGAACTATATATTTGATGAACGATACGGTCTATATTTGAAATAAAAAACGAACGCACAAAATGTTGTGTTTTTTACACCTCACCGTCCTGTTAGCTGTATGCTAAGTTGTATGAACGTTGTTTATCTACAACTACAACACTACTTCACATAGTGATTGCTTTAATCAGAGAGGTGAGGACACTGCCTTAATAGAAACATAAACACTGGGCATGGATTTCATGTGTTAAAAAGATATCTAATTTGACATTGTGGTTTAAACTCTGACTTGATATTGCCGATATTTTTTTCTTATTTTGTTTTCTTTCACCTACCAAATAAAATGTGAAACCATATCACCGATTACGTAAACTACACGATAATCATGCATGTGGATATCCATTATCCACGCTACAGCGGTATCATCTTTATGTGATTGTTATCAGAAACTTGCCTGGGTTCTTATTTTCATTTTCTTTGTCCACTGTTATATGCTGCGTATCACATTATACGTTTAATAATTAGGATGATGAAATTTCACACACGCTTCAAAACAATACAGTTTGAAATGGTCGGAGAACAGGACCGTGGCCGACTTCAACACGACGATCGCATCAATCGGGTTATTTCATCATCCCAAACTGCTGCTCCTTGCTTCGTGCCTCGCCAGGCTGCCCCGCTTTCAGGAGCAGGTGGATGAATCATCGCAAAATGGGCGTGGTTTCGGCTAATTGACCAATCAGAGGCCAGGATTCAGGAGCCGCCCCTCTCCATTATTGCGCAATCTTGGTTCTCTGCTCCTGAATTCCGCCCCGCAATCCGCCCTCGGTAACGTCGCGTGATACACTACTTCCCATTGATTGGCCCCCTCTATAGACCTAGTATGCTTTGGGGACTGACATTTTATGAATTTCCCACAAAAGAAAAAAGAATTGTACGTGCTTCAGATCGCTTTATTTCAACTTAAAAAAAGCAAAAGCTCCATCGATAGGGAGGGGCCCTCCTACACCCTCCCCTACGCTCAGATTATGATGCACACTCGGAATGAGAGCTAAATTCCGTGATTTTGCTTTTAACACTTCGCTTAAAAAAAAAAAAAAGCCCGAATTATTTCCATTAACCGCCTCTGGTTATCCTGGCTACGCCTTTGCGTCTAAGCGGAGGGGGAGGGGGTTGGCATGGCTTAGACACCCCAGTCCCCCGGCGGTCCGGCAGCCCCCCCCCCCCCCACACACACACACACGCACACACACACACTGAAAAACGTTCCGCGGCCCCTGCACAAAAACACGTACACACGATGCACATGGTGACATAATAGTTGCGACAAATGCCTGGTCTTATTTTCTCGACGTTCGTATCAAAGTTATAGGGTTAGGGTTGTTGGTTTTAGGTTTAGATTGATCTTTTAGGGATCTAATATAGGGTTAAGCCGGGTTAGTATGCTTGGCTTAGAGTGCAGATATCTAATGGGAGCATTAATGTCGCAGGAGCAAAATCAAATGTCATGGAACCAGTACACATACTTTATAGATTGAACTAGAATACAACTGTAAGAAAAAAAAAAAAAGAAAGAAAAAAGAGTATTTTCCCCTCCCTTCTCCGCATACGGCACCCTTTTCATGTTCACTTCATCACCAGGATGATTCATCATGGCGCAGAAACAATAATATGATCTTAATTCAGAACCCAATTCTTTTTAGACTGCACATCGTAGAAACACTGATGCGAAAAGCATGACTGCTTATGTGACTATAGCGTATTTCTTGCGCTGGACATGCGAACGACTCGATACCGGTACAAGCACATCTAAATTCTCGGGATTTACGGTTTTACCAGCTTTTCTGAATAGATAAATTCCACATATAGCAATCACATACATGTACCTATATATTGCCAGGGACGTCGCCAATATCTCATGTCTAGGTAATACCGCATGCAGACAGTAGGCCTATACGCGCTGGCCAGTTATGTCCAGTCAATCTGTGTCTGCATTCCTATAATACCTGATTGTCGGATTGAAGACAGACAAAATGTGTAACAGTTTTGTCGGTCCATGTTGCATTCGTGTTTAATACGCTCTAGGTCTAGTAACACAATGTTTAGTAGAATTTTAGAGCTGTTAACTTACTATCTTTTCTAATCAACATATGCCATTGCATTCATCAGTATGTTGTTGAAAAAGAAAGTTTTAATGACCATTCATTATTTCATCTTTTTATTATGTTAAAACATGTCTCTCAGGCGTTGCATGCAATGTAGTTACGCCAAATTTTTTCACCTACGCTAAAGTTCTATTGCTTCTTCGAAACAATTTTGGTGCAGAATCTGTACAATAATGCTTGGGGACTATAAAGTGCACATTGGAAGCAGCAACGCGACTTTCCTGAATAATGTCCCTTTATAATACCCAGGGCCTATTGATGTAGAAATGCCCATTTCTTAATTGAACAAAATATTTTATGTCTTTCATGGTGTTAATACTGTCAACATAGCAAATATTCATGGCTTTATAACTCAAGTCGTTTTTTCCCCAAGGGAACCACTTGTTGGTCTCGACATTAATCTGACTTCCAGACTGTCTATTCGTACTATTTTTTCCCTCCAGAATATTAGCGCCCACTAACGACAAAACAAGTATGTTCTCAGCTGGATTGTGCTGCTTAACGATGCACAGTTAAAACTTTTTGATGCTGATGTAGTTTCAATACCATGGATATGGCTGTGAAATTTGGGGATACTGTAATATGAATCCTGATTGTTGAGAAATTGCATCTCAAATTTTGTAAAACTATATAGTATACATGCTCAGGACAAATGGAGGGTTATAGGTATAGATTGCTTACTTCTAGTATATGAATAATATTGCTTGGCAACATTGAAGAATAGTTCACTTCTGGTTTGAATTACTAAGTACCCTTGGAAGACGATTTTAAATTGTCTGCAATAGCGTATAAACTTTGTTTAGAAATAAATCAATATAGTGTAGCTGGATTCAGTTTCACACCAAACAAATCAGGCCTTCTGAGCAACGGCGTAAATCCATACTGAGGAGTGGGGGATGGTCACCATCACCACGATTACAAGCCCATAACCGGACCGGCGCAGCCTTTTTTTTTTTTTTTTTTTTTTTTTTGGGGGGGGGGGGGTGGGGGGTGGGAGGGAGAAGCTTTGTGCCCCCCTTCCCCCCCCCCCACACACACACACTCTTTACAGGGATCGGATGCCCCACTCTTTTGCATGAAATATAAAGTGGGAGAAAAGTGGCAGCAACAACATAAAGACTTTTTGTTCTTGTTGCTTTTTTTTTTTTTTTTTTTTTGCTTGTCAGACGACTTTCGGCGGAAAATCAGACCTTAAAAGTATGAAAACATTTTTTTTTTGAAATATCTGTGAGCGGGAGCGGAACGACCGAACGGGGGAAGGGTGTGTATGGGGGGGGGGGGTATCCCTCTCCCACACGAGGAAGATTTTGCATTTTTAGACCTGAAATTCAGCGATCTGGTGCTCACTTGTGGTGAACATTTTGTTTTCTTTTCTTGAAAAAAACAATAAGAAAATGAAATATTCACAATATATTATTGAATGAGAATATCGTGGTATTTCAGCTCTTGCTGTGCGACATCACTGTGACGGCCTACTAAATAATGGGGCCTATCATCGGCGTAGACAGGATTTGATCTTAGGAGGAGCGGTTATGTGAGGGAACGAATCAAGCGAGGGGGGAGGGTATGGTAGGGGGGTTTCCCCCTCCTACGGTGAAATCTCTTTGCGTTGAAAATTTAGACATTTTTCAGTCCAAAAACTGCCGTTTATAGCTATATTCTTCGCTTTGGAAATTAAGGGGGGCACACCAGGCGCAACTGCTGTCAATCACTGGCAGCAACATCAGGAGAATGGCATAGCGATTAAATGCGAGCGAGTGGAGCGAGCGAGCATGAAAATTTTAACATTTTACAGTTTAAAAACTGCCGTTTGTAGCTATACTTTTTCGCTTTGGGGCCGCATCAGGCGCAACTGCTGGCAATTACTGGCAGCAACATCAGGAGAATGGCATAGCAGTTAAATGCGAGCGAGCGGGGCGAGCGAGCTTGAAAATTTTGACATTTTACAGTCCAAAGACTGCCGTTTGTGGCTGTATTTTTTCGCTTTGGAAATTAAGGGGGCACACCGGGCGCAACTGCCGGCAATCGGGCAGCAACATCAGAATGGCATAACGATTAAATGCGAGCGAGCGAAGCGAGTGAGCTTGAAAATTTTGATATTTTATAGTCCAAAGACTGCCGTTTGTGGCTGTATTTTTTCGCTTTGGAAATTAAGGGGACATACCGGGCGCAACTGCCGGCAATTACTGGCAGCAACATCAGGAGAATGGCATGCTGATTAAATGCGAGCGAACGAAGCGAGTGAGCTTGAAAATTTTGACATTTTCCAGTCCTAAAAACTGTCGTTTGTGGCTGTATTTTTTCGCTTTGAAATTAAGGGGGCGCACCGGGCAAAAACTGTTGGCAATTACTGGCAGCAACATCAGGAGAATGGCATAATGATTAAATGTGAGCGAGCGAAGCGAGCGAGCTTCAAAATTTGGCATTTGACAGTCCCAAAACTGCCGTTTGTATCTATATTTTTCGCTTTGGAAATGAAGGGGGCGCACCGGGCGAAAACTGCTGGCAATTACTGGCAGCAACATCAGGAGAATGGAATAATAATTAAATGCGAGCGAGCGAAGCGAGCGAGCTTCAAAAATTTGACATTTTACATTCGCCAAACTGCCGTTTGTAGCTATATTTTTCGCTTTGGAAATTAAGGGGGGCGCACCTGCTCACAATCACTGGCAGCAACATCAGGAGAATGGCATAGCGATTAAATGCGAGCGAGCGGAGCGAGCGAGCTTGAAAATTTTGACATTTTACAGTCTAAAAACTGCCGTTTGTAGCTATACTTTTTCACTTTGGAAATTTAGGGGGCACACCGAGTGCAACTGCCGGCAATTACTGGCAGCAACATCAGGAGAATGGCATAGCGGTTAATATGCGAGCGAGTGGAGCGAGCGAGCTTGAAAATTTTGACATTTTACAGTCCAAAGACTGCCGTTTGTGGCTGTATTTTTTCGCTTTGGAAATTAAGGGGGCACACCGGGCGCAACTGCCGGCAATTACTGGCAGCAACATCAGGAGAATGGCATACTGATTAAATGCGAGCGAGCGAAGCGAGTGAGCTTCAAAATTTGGCATTTGACAGTCCCAAAACTGCCGTTTGTATCTATATTTTTCGCTTTGGAAATTAAGGGGCGCACCGGGCGAAAACTGCTGGCAATTACTGGCAGCAACATCAGGAGAATGGAATAATAATTAAATGCGAGCGAGCGAAGCGAGCGAGCATCAAAAATTTGACATTTTACATTCGCCAAACTGCCGTTTGTAGCTATATTTTTTGCTTTGGAAATTAAGGGGGGCGCACCTGCTCACAGTCACTGGCAGCAACATCAGGAGAATGGCATAGCGATTAAATGCGAGCGAGCGAAGCGAGCGAGCTTGAAAATTTTGACATTTTACAGTCTAAAAACTGCCGTTTGTAGCTATACTTTTTCGCTTTGGAAATTAAGGGGGCACACCGGGCGCAACTGCCGGCAATCACTGGCAGCAACATCAGGAGAATGGCATAGCGGTTAAATGCCAGCGAGTGGAGCGAGCGAGCTTGAACATTTTGACATTTTACAGTCCAAAGACTGCCGTTTGTGGCTGTATTTTTTCGCTTTGGAAATTAAGGGGGCACACCGGGCGCAACTGCCGGCAATTACTGGCAGCAACATCAGGAGAATGGCATACTGATTAAATGCTAGCGAGCGAAGCGAGTGAGCTTGAAAATTTTGACATTTTCCAGTCCTAAAAACTGTCGTTTGTAGCTATATTTTCGCTTTGGAAAGTAAGGGGGGGGGGCGCACCGGGTGCACCTGCTGTCAAGCACTGGCAGCAACATCAGGAGAATGGCATAGCGGTTAAATGCGAGCGAGCGGAGCGAGCGAGCTTTAAAATTTTAACATTTCACACTCCAAAAACTGCCGTTTGTAGCTGTATTTTTCGCTTTTGTTTGTCCCACTTTTATTTGAGAACCATCCCCCCCCCATCGACGCCTCTATATATATTAGGTTGCTTTTGTTAAGTGAAAGATCTGCTGCACACTCTTTGATAAATTAGCGAATATACGTCTATGTCAAAAGTGTACAAAATTTATCCCTTATCCTGTATAGCGGACCTTTTGCATGTTCATGATTGCAATACAACGATCTGGTGCATAGTTCTGGCGATATTTGGACAATTTTCCATTAAGAAAGTTCGAGATTTGTCCTCATCTCGGGAATTGCTTGGGGGATAAATGATTTGTCTGTCTAAACACTTCCTTTGGGGCGGGGCAAATGCCCCTTTGCCCCCCATAGATTCGACGTCCCTGATCTTCCCTTGGTATGCCCATAGATGTATCCTGACTGAGTCATCAGTCACTGTCGTTTCTCAGGAATGATTCAGGAAATGGAGGGGATTCAATTATGGTGATAAAGTTGTTGTTATTGTTTGTTTGTATGTTTTCGTACATATTTTGCAGATGGTCCCCAGTTACTCGCGTCATAGCATGTTTACATGTAGACCTATACTATTTGACGTTGTCAACGCCTGAGCCATATCTTACAGTGTATGTCGATGGTACTTTCTTCGCGAGCGAGCGAGCGCTTGAGAAAATTATACATTTTCCTACAAGATAGAATACTGTTCAGCTCTGTTACCTGTCTGAAGGCCGGCGTACAAACGTCATGCAATATGCCAAAATTGATACAATCACATTTCTGCTTCCTCCATTTTTCCCCTCAAAATTCAGGGGGGGGGGGGGGGATGATTGTACAGGCCATCCCCCCCCCCTCCTCCATTTCGGGGGGGGGGGGATATATCCCCCCCCCATCCCCCCCCCGGGATTTACGCCCATGCTTCTGAGGCATGCTTGGCTTAATTAACGTGATGACATCGATTTTTCATGGTTAGAAAAAAAAAAACAGTGTCACAGATTCTGTCTGATCAACGAAAAAAAAAATAATTTTGATTTAGATAGCGTAGGGAGTTGTATAAATTATAGAATATTTAAGGATGTTATGCTACGAAAAATATATTGTTCCCACACCTTATAGAATTACTTTCACTAGATTTAGATGCAGAAACTTCAGCAAAAGCTCCCCGGTTGTTTCTGGCAGTTATATTATGAACTCACCCCTTGACCTGAGAACTTACTCTCTAAAAAAGATCGAGTGAAAATGTTCACTCTTGAAGGAGTGAATAACAAAAAAGAGTGAGTTTAGAGTGAAATTGGAGTGAATATTGAGTGAAAGTAATGTTCACTTTCACTCGTTTTCGAGTGACCTCAGGGATCACTCCAAAATTTTCGAGTGATCCCTGAGGTCACTCCAAAATGAGTGAAAATGAACTTTTTCACTCAAAATTCACTCCAATTTCACTCTAAATTCACTCTCTTTTGTATTCACTCTTTCAAGAGTGAATATTTTCACTCGATTTTTTTTTTAGAGAGTAAGCAAAATGTTGTAGGGGATGAATAAAATACTCGAGTTTGATGTCTATGAAGAAAAGGGGAAATTGTTAATTACATTAAAGATTTAATTACATTAAAGAGTATTTCGGAAATCCGTCTACCTTCAAATTTAAGAGATATTTTCAAGCAAGAGGAAACGGACTGATTAATTTGTACAGATTTATACTTTATGCAACTATAAGAACTTAAATCTTCCCATGACAAATAGTAGGGCTTTGTATTTCCCTTTCTTCATTTATTCATTTGTTGCCGTGTTCTTTTGTACTTGTTGGTTGTGGTAATTGTTATCATCATTATTATTATATCATGAGGATTCAATGTAGGGAATTTCATGGGACCATGGAAATTACCTTGTGTCACTCGTTCTGTAATGCCTATTATGGAACTTAAGGCAAGCGAAAAGAAAGTGGTACCAACAGCAGGGCCACCTCGGTGTCAACAGTTTGTTTTTTTTTTTTCTGAACGCTTAAAACAAGGTTTCATTAAGAAGTTTGTTATTGAAACATGTTTATTGTATGCTGTTTATATAAGACTTCGAGATTGTTACCATGTTCTTGTTAACCATGTTTTTGTCATGGCCGGCGGAACCGTGATGGGGGCCGTGGGGGCTCGGGCCCCCACACTTTTTGTGCACCATACAAAGGATAAATACAGAAGGTGTCATCACTTTGGGCTCCCAGTTTGTTTGGTTTTTTTTTTTCAACCCGGAAGTACGTAAGTGGCACCATGGACCTACAACGAGTAGGTCCATGGTGGCACTGATGATAAAAATAGATAGAGATCTTGAAGTGTGAGCGCGGTAAGCTTATGTTTTTCCACTGAAGACCTTTTTTTTTTTCGCTTGTTAAATGGAAGGGGAGAGATGAGCTGAGGACCTTTTTTTTTTTTCTTCTTCTTCTTCCTCTTTTTGCTTGTTAGCTCATGAAACCCAGAAGTGGGCCCCACACTTTTGAAAACGTTCCGCCGGCCTTAAACTTGAAACTTGCCTTCGGCAAAGGTGATAGACACATGACTCCGTTGCCGCATCAGACGACGCATCAAAATTTGTAAAAGGAGCAGCTGACAAAGGGTCTGTAAACCAGACTACCTCAGCACGAGAGGTTTTTTTTTTTTTTTTTTTTTTTTTTTTTTTTTTGCTGGTGGGTACCAACGAGAGTTGTCGAGCCCCTTGCCCGGCCCGCCGCGCGCCGCCGCGTTGATCCATATGGATTGTGGTGAGCTCGTGCAGCGGCGGAAGGCAAGGGGTAAGGATAAACAAACTTTTTATTTATTTTTTCATATAAATAATTTTCTTTTCACCCCTTTCTCATACTTTACTGACATACATTATGTAATCAACAGTCACCAGCGATAGAACTCTTAAAATACTAGTATTTGTACAATGTACTATTTTGAGATAGTGAATAGCTTAACCCGTTCCCTACGGGAACTTGGTTACCTGTGTGTTATTAGTCCATGGGGATTTAAGAATTCGGTATTGAACGGGTTAAGAAGTGGAGTGTACACAGTACATGGCATGTTGTGTATGACTGGTCGACCATGACCCCCGTGGCCGTTCATCAGCAGTTGCAGTGCCGACGTCAGCGCGCGCGCGAAATCCTGCACATCTTAAATACGTTATGCTGTGAACCATTTTTGGTTTTGGACTTTTGGAGTTGGAATACGGTAAGATTGTTATTATTACGGCAGTTATTTTAACCTTGTTGTATGTTTGACGTATGTCCGTTCATCAACCTTTGAGCTTTGCCTTTACGTCAGTATCGTGCTCATGCTCGTCTGCTTGCAAGCTTGTCTGATCGGTCAGATCGTCTCTTGGTTGCAACCAGCAACCCAGTCTACGTTCAATAGTACAACTATGAGTCGCTCTACAGAAGTCGCTATATGGTCGTGCTACCACTAGCAGCCTGCAGCCCGTCCTGCTGCTACAGCTTCTTCAGCATAAATTTACTTTACTACTGTGACAGAAACGTACAAAATTGTATCTAACAACTTTTGTTAGATCTAACTATTTAACTGTTAGATAAAGTAGGATTACTAGGAAATTGTGTACCACGTTCCTGAACCTCACTACACAGGGCAGATCATTGTAGAGTTGATACACGGTGAGCGAGTGGCGAGTGTGCACACGTGTGTGTTTATCTATTAAACGTTAATAAGTCAACGTTGTTAGAATTTATGTGCATTTTACAACTACAATTAACACATTAACAATCGAGTATATGAATATATATTAAGAACGACCCAAGTCCATGGAAGACCATTTCGAGTAAACTAAAAAAAAACCTCATTTCTTTTTTATTTGTCCAATAATATTCTATTTAACTGTGATAATATGATGCCAGATGGAAAGGCAACATTGTATGATACAAATTAGAACATTTAATATGACAATTAACATTTTATAGGCCTACATTAATTGTGGAGAGGCCATTTTGTTTGGTGGACTTGGGTCGTTCTTTGATTCATATACATGATATTCTGCTATAGGGCTCACACGGGTAAATAATTCCCCATAGAGACGTGTGTTAAAATTCAAATTTCAAAAAATTCTGTAAAATAGCTGGGAGAAAATGAGGTGTTTCATCTTCACAAACCTGAATAAGTGAGATATTACCTTTCATCCATGAGATTTCCAGGGTGGGTTGTTCTGCTCTAATTGGTATAATCGTGATATAGTCCCCACCATGGGCCCCACCGCAGTGTGCGCGCATCCGCGGACTAGGGTTAGGGTATAGGGTTAGGTAGGGTTGTATTTAGTATGGACACGCAGCGGTGGGGACTATATCACGATTATGCCCTCTAATTCTGTCCAGGGGTCCGCAAAGCCAGACTACGAGTTCTTGTCACTCAAAAAATCACCTATTTTCCGTACACATACCCAATGAAATATGGTCCCCTCAAATTCCATCAGAAAAGCTTTCATCTTCCAACCAAAATGCAGTTTGTAGAGGAATTCATCCTCAATATCTACAGCTATTCAGTTTTTTGCCAAAGTACATCATTTATTTTTAATTTATTTTTTTCTTCATTTATTTTGGTATCTTTGGTACGAATTTGTGAAGGGGTCTGGGACAGTCCATTTTACTTACAGGTGTGAGCCCTATTCGTATAGTTGAGGTCATATTTCTTATTTGACTTTTAAACATCATAAATGTGTTTTTTATGATATTTGCCCCTACATCATATGAGAAATTACACATTCAAGGATTAGAAAACTTCTAAAAGGGACACTTTTGGAAAATCATGCCCTTTAGGTTTTTTTTTTTAAATAAATCTTGCAGTTTTGATCAGTTCTTCATAAGATGAATACATAGATCCAGGCAGTTATCCGTGATTATGGGGGTGTCATCATCACCTTATAGCCTACAAAGTACTTGATAAGACTTTGTTTTGTCAAACAGACTAACTTTATGTATTTTGAGCTGTTTCAGTGGTAGCCAAAACAAAGAAATACATTAGAATAACACAGTCATTCAAAGTTGTGTGATACTGATGACTGACTGCTATGTACTAAGAATACCCTAGTGACAAGAACATAATATTAAGAAAAGAAATTGTAGCAAGGCAGAGTTGGGGTGGGGGGGGTAGAGGAGAGAGGTAGAGAGAGGGGGGTAGGGAGGGGAAGGGGAGGGAGGAAGAGATCTGACACATTACAAGATACACAATACAAAAATAACACAGTCATTCAAAGTTGTGTGATACTGATGACTGCTATGTACTATAAAGATCTAGTACCACAAGAACATAATATTAAGAAAAGAAATTGTAGCAAGGGAGAGTGGAGGGGGGGGGTGAGTAGAGGAGAGAGATAGAGAGAGAGGGGGTAGGGAGGAGAAGGGGAGGGAGGAAGAGATCTGACACAATACAAGATACACAATACTTAGAAGAAGTCATTCAAAGTTGTGTGATACTAATGACTGCTATTTACTAAGATCTAGTACCACAAGAACATAATATTAAAAGAAAGGGAGAGGTAGAGGGAGGGGGGGGGGGGTTTAGGGAGGAGAAGGGGGAGGGAGGAAGAGAGATCTGACACAATACAAGATCGACATAAACCAGCAGAGCTTGTATGGGATGAACACTTCCCATAGACTTGCATGTATTGCGTGCATTCTCTATAGGGCTCACACGGGTAAATAATTCCCCTTAGAGACGTGTGTTAAAATTCAAATTTCAAAAAATTCTGTAAAATAGCTGGGAGAAATGAGGTGTTTCATCTTCACAAACCTGAATAAGTGAGATATTACCTTTCATCCATGAGATTTCCAGGGTGGGTTGTTCTGCTCTAATTCTGTCCAGGGGTCCGCAAAGCCAGACTACGAGTTCTTGTCACTCAAAAAATCACCTATTTTCCGTACACGTACCCAATGAAACATAGTCCCCTCAAATTCCATCAGAAAAGCTTTCATCTTTCAACCAAAATGCAGTTTGTAGAGGAATTCATCCTCAATATCTACAGCTATTCAGTTTTTTGCCAAAGTACAACATTGATTTTTAATTAATTTTTTTCTTCATTTATTTTGGTATCTTTGGTATCTTTGGTACGAATTTGTGAAGGGGTCTGGGACAGTCCATTTTATTTACAGGTGTGAGCCCTATAGAGATGAGAGAAGGATGAGAGAGGGCGCTATAATATGAATGTAAGAATGACCCAAGTCCTTCATTCTTAATCTTACATTAAGATTTAACTCATTCATTTCAGGTACTTCCGGGGGTAATTAGGATTTATCATTTATACACAAGATGAGTCCATGCATAAGCTACAATTTCCCATGTCAAACTGAATTTGGCCAAAAATTGGACTTGGGTCGTTCCTATATTCAGGTCTTCACCAGACAAGCTTTTTCCTCTTACCTTTGTAACGTTAGTTGACTAGACAAGCTCGGGGTCATAAATGGGGTTAGGTAGGGTCTGACTTAACTAAGTAACACAGTCCAGTCACTGTACAATGTAATGTGCTTCGCACAGCGTCTGGTCGGGTGAGGTCGGACTCTGAGTCCTAGTCCAACTAGTTTCTTTTTTTATTAACCATTCTAACATTTTTAGAGATGGTCTAGTGTAGTGACATAGATTCTGTAATCACAAAATTAGAAGAGTAGGAAGCGTACGGTACTCATAGTAGTGTTTAAAGTATTCTATAAACCATGAAATCCATTAAAGTACAGTACTTCCCTCTTGTCGACATGTCGTACTGAGTGTCAGTGAATAGTAGAGTATTTGTACTGAGTGCAGTGAGGTGCGCGGTCACGGGAACACGTGTCGTGCAGAATAGGACCCTATAGTGTGAACACACACAAATAAAAGGAGGAGGACAAAATAAAAGAGCAAGTAAAAACCAAATCTATTGATGACAGTGATGTTTTAATGGAGGGTGATTGACGAGAGGCGGTGCTTGAAGACCTCAAAGGAAGGGGCTGTACACACTGCTTCGGTTGGGAGAGCATTCCATAGACAGATCACACTTGGAGATCTTGACTTTATAAGGTTGTTAAATTTCAAAATATAAAACCTTTGTAACCACTTGATAATGTCAATGATATCTTTTATTCACATGAAGTACAAGTCACATAATTTCATTTGATTGCTTGTTAAAATGGTAGGATAGGTTAACCACCATGTTTTAAAATGTTTGTTTTTCAGATTAACCCGTTGAGGACGAGTCCCGAGTATACTCGGGCAGGTGTCTATGGGAAATGCGTGTCGTAGCAAAATCGAACAGTCCTCAACGGGTTAAGGGTGACCAGACACTATAAATAATACAGCACTGCTGTACATATTCATATAATTATAAATATGTATTATAACACATTTGTACTTTGTAGACTATATGTGACCCGCTACAACAGAAGGATCTGAAAGTCGGGGGAGGACAATTTTCTGAAAATTGCATGACATTTGATATTCCCTTACTCTTCTTCTTCAATTTCATACAGTACAGCATAACTCATAAAAGTACTCAATGATCAATGATTTTATTAGTGCATGTCAAGTGGTTGAGGAAATCAGAGTTTCGAGAAAAACGGCTTCAGAGTTTTCCTTCTGGCACTATCATGATCAAGGGGAGGCAAGACAGTTTCCACTGCTTGACAATAAGGCATGCTCCGAGCGACCTCCGTGATGTTCATTCAAGCTTAGTGCCCGCGGTCTACGCAGGACCAATCAGTAATCAGGATGCAAGGCGCTGACCAATAAGATCACTTCCTCGTTGCTAGGGGCGGAGTCTACCTGCGGCGCTAAATCCAAATCTTCTGACACTTTTCTGTTACGTTGAAAGTCGGAAAATTGTGGCCTAGAAAAACCATGATTTCTTGCCTTTCCTTTGATCATTTAGCTTCAAAATTTCGGCAGATGATAGACAAATATTAGTTTACAAAAGTATGCCAAAAACCGAAATCTGATTATTTTGAGCGAATTTGATAATGTGACTTCAAACACAATTTTCTTGGCTCAGCCGTCAGCGACTTTAGGATCCTTTTGTTATAGAAGGTCACATGCACATGGAATACAATGTTGTTTGTTTTCTATTCAATAAAAATATTGAAAAAAAAATGTTGTCCTCATGCCAAAAGAGCAGCTTAACTAACTTACCACTTAACACAAGTTACTTTACAGTCTTGTTAGCTATGTCCCACCCCCTCCCCCCAAAAAGTTGAGATTTAATTTGAAGGGCTCAAACAAGTTATTCATTAATACAGTCTATGTATCTGATCATGGACCCTTTGGCCCATTTCGTGACGAAATCATTCATAATGAAATGAAAATTTCATAGACAAAATGACTGAGTTTGTAATGGAGTAGGCCATGCAATACTTGGTGCCCCATACAAAACCAAGGTCTTTGTCCATGCTTTAACCCTAACTATGCCGGGCTACAATGTCCATGCTTTAACCCTAACTAGGCCGGGCTACATTTACAGCTGTTGTAGGTAGATCATAGAGCCGGAGGGGACTCCCAGGCCCCCCCTCCAGATTTCGGCTGTCGACCGCGCGATTGCGACGAAAATTGGCACACACGTTGCCTTTGATGTCCTCTAAAGTACCACAAAGTTAAAATTAACAAAAAATTATCGTTAATGCTAAATTATGCTAATTTATGCATAACGATGCATGAAATCAAATAATTTGGTATAAATCAGTTAATAAAGCTCAAAATGGGCACATTTTTTGTGTACCTATTCTCTTTAGTGTCCTGAGCAAATGTACAGTAAGAAAAAAAAATTGTGCCATCAGAAAAAATTTCTTAAGTATTTGATTGTTTTTTAATTTCTTATGTATTTCCTTGTTTTTTCGACTTTATGTTTTTCATTGTTTTTTCAATGAAACTTGTCCACAGCATTGTTTTGAACAAGAAAATATGTTATTAATTGATTTTAATCAATAAAACCCCAAAATAATCATGCTTTTATGAAATTTGCCAGTACGAACAGTTTGCATTGAAATTGTACACAATTCACGTTTTTGAGCAATTTATGGTCTGACATGCACGTACATATTTATGCGCAACTTCGGAACTGCGGCCCGGGCATCGCAAATTTGGTGTCAAAAGATGCGGGAGACTCGAAAGAAAAAAGTCATGAAACGTCGCGGCGATAGCTTTTCGCGTTAGTGATACATCGCGCGGAACGACGAGGGCCTAGCCCCTGGCCTAGTTAGAGTTAAACCATAGACAAGATTTTACCACCTTCATGAATTTGGGCCTTTGAATCGTATTGATACTTCTAAACTTTAACTCTTATGATTTGATGATGATGCATGATGATGTAACTTTATGGTAGGGTCAGGGAACCATGGTCTATTGTGAAATCATTAAACATCATTCAGTGACAGGGATATGGAGCTACTACTAGCCTCTCGACATTAATAGTTAATAATTTTTGCCCGACCAGACGCCGTGCTCACTGCTCCGCGCATGAAGCAGCCCCATGAAACTGAAGTCCTGACATCGTTTTACAAGTATTTGTAAAGAGAAAAATAAAATCAGAACTAACCTGTTCTGGTGCATTTATATTCCAAATTACTATTCCACACTGATTGATACATTGTAGGTGGGTACTCAAATTTGTGCAGAAATCGGGTGCAGACAGCGCTCAAGTCATGCAAGCTGTGGGATTTTCAGAGCAAGCTTTCGCACGCAACAGGAGGAAATTTCTGTTTTATTTAGCGTTTAAACACTGATCTCTGGTCTTATTGCATGGCTTGTTTGCTGTCAGCCCTCTTGTCATATCTCATCGATCAGTATTTTTCCATTGCCCGATGGCACATGCAGTGGACCATGGAAAGGGGATACGTGTACTGCTTGATTATTTTCGCCTTGGCTAGTAATACTCCTATGTTCTTTGTTAATGGACAAAAAGAAACTCATTTCAAAGGGCATTGCAGGATCATGGAGAATTGCAGGAGGAATGGTTTAGTAGCGCTGTACATGAATCTGTGCAGAAAACATTCTATTAATTTTTCCTTTTTTTTCCACGTTAAATATATATATTGATATTAACAATACTTAACATCATTTTCAGGAATAATCATATTCCCAATCTCATAATATAAAGGATGATTAAGGCATGTGTTCAAATGAATTTTGGCTTAGTAAAAAAAAAAAAAGTTTCTTGTCCAGATTTGGAAAGAAGTGATGCAGGAGGTCCTTGCTACAGTGGAAACTACGTGTAATGAAATGCTTTTTGGACCAAGAATATTTTTTCTTTCAATGAGATATTTTGTTTAATATCAGTAGCAGATAATACAATGGAAAGGAAATAAATTCATTTGGACTGGAGAAATTAGTTTCATATGTCACCTATTTGTGTTATATCAGATCTCTTTATAGAGTTTCCACTGTGTGAATGACTTACTATTTCTGATCTGCCATGCTTACCCTCAAGCCATGGTCTTGCGTTTGATAAGTTTGTCTCAGAATTCTGTATTATTGTCTATTTTTTGGTGTTGAAAATTTGTGTTTGTTCTCTCCCATTTGTCTGTCTGTTATCAGGGTGTAATGTCGAGATGGCTAACGAGCAAGAGTGGTCAATTACTCTCCCCAAAAAGTGTCAAGTGTCTGCATGTGGCAGACCCCTGGCAGAATGGGACAGGCATCTCTTCTGCGTTGGCTGCCGTGCTTGCTCTCCCCCAGTCACGTCATGTGACATCTGTGCTCAGTGGAATGCTGAAACTCTGCGAAAATTCAAGGCACTTGTAGGAGACGTAATCGACCCTGAGCCTGAGGTTGAGGAAGTTGTTGCCAAGGTGGGCAAGGAAAACCAGGGTGATCTGCTTGTTCTGGTACCGGTACAAAGAGATGCTGAGTGGCTTCAGAAGGCGATTTCTGTAGACCAGTCTCAGAGCAGTGGAAAGGATGTGACATCTGGAGTCAAAGAAACAATTTCAGATGCAGTTTCAAATACAGATTTAGAAGCTCGTCAAGTTTTGTCAGTGAGCGGGGTAGGGGTTCCAGTTGCTTCTATAATTCAGGAGAGTGAGGAGACCCAGAAAGAATTGCCCAGGGTGAATGCATCCGATGCGGAGAAACCTTTGCCAGATGGTCCTGCAACCCCACTTGTTGAATCCTGCTCGGAGGATAAAGGGCCTGAAGACAACAGAGATGATCCATCTGATGAAGAGACACCACCCCTTACAGCTCCACCATCAAGTCATTGTGACACTGGGCCGTCAGGTTCCCCGGAGGAGGGAGAGTCATGTGACCTCTTGGACATCACAGAGCAACGGTCTCCTGTGGACCACGGTCAGTCCCCAGACGAAGATGGAGACGGGGGCTGGGTGGACGTGGAAGCAGAGAGACCCGAGGAGGACCAGACATCTGATGCAGGAGGGGTGGAGCCTCGTCCAATTTCAGTACAGACATCTACGGGGGACAAGGAGAAGCCGCCTAAGGATTACGACAGTGATGGATGGGAGGTTTGTGATGATGGTAGAGAGCTATAGATTATCGCGTTTCGGACAGTCATAGGAAAAACAAACCGTTTTGAGCATGTGCAGAATTGCTTATCGAAATCAATCTTCTGTTATCTGACTTTTCAGTACACATTTTGGCTAATGGGCCATTCCTGCATCTGCTCAATTCATAATGCATCTAGAGCTACTTCATGCAGTGATCTTATGGGGTCGCCATTTTACTTTGTATAGGTTGTGTCTTTGCAGAATCTAAAGCTACTTTGCAACACGGCGCAGGGAGAGAGAATGGCCAGTGCAACATCATCATCCACGTTGCAAATCTAAAGCTTCCAAATCTTGTAGTTAGTAGTTTGTAGAACTGTGAAAGATTGGCTTGGCACACATGAAATTGGTGCGTGTAATTGAAGTTAAAGAAAAATATATAGATGGTTTCGGTAATGATACTTCCAGTTCTTCAGATTGCATATCGTTTGCATTCTATCACACTATGTTCAATTTTTATTATTTAATGCTTTTCCTCATATGTATTTTTATTATTTGTCATTCAAAATTCCATGGTTGAAAAGAAATGGATTTATAATGTGAAAACTGTCATTTGCAGATGAAAGATATATTTGCCTCATTTTTGTAGCCTTGAATGCAGTTGTACAAAATGCACTTAATCAATTTTTGTTGCCAGGATGTTTTGTAACTGGTGCATTTCGTATTTCATATCCACCATGGACTGCATCCCTCTTGTGAATGGATAATCATGCAATGATGATGATCTGAGGTTCATTAGTTTTGCTCCTTTTCATTCATTCCCCTCTTTAGATTCATGCCGATGATGAGCCATCCCCTCAGCATTCTGAAGATACTGCCTCTGAAGCAAACAGTGCCCAAGCCTCTGAAGAAGAAGATTTGAGAGAAGGTATGTGTCAAGATTCTTGTCTCCAAATCGAGAAGTAGTACAGTGGACTCCTTTTATAATGAAGACTTTGGGACCAGCAGTTCTTTTTTATGCCTCCGCCAACTATGTTTTCGGGTCGTCCGTCCGTCCCGTTTTGTTTTTGTCGATATCTCAAGAACCGTGAGGTTGCATCAAACTTGGTATGATGGTATATCCTGGGGGGGGGGGGGGGGGGGGGGGAAATAATACTTTGTTTTGATTTTAGGGTCACGGGGTCAAAGGTCAAAGGTCACAGGTTATTTTGTGAAAAAAGGTTGAAATTTCATGTTTTTCTCCATATCTCGCAAATGGTTCAAGGTATCTTCATGGAACTTAGTATATATATGCATGTACTGATGGGCAGTGATTATCTAGGGAAGTTGGGTTCATGGGTCAAAGGTTAGGGGGGGTCAAAGGTCAAGGTCAACTCCTCAAAATATCACTGCTTTCCTTATATTAATGCAATGCCTGAAGGATTTTTTTGATGTATGCATGTATAACCAAATATATATTCTGTGGGAAGTTTCTTGCCAAAAGGTCAAAGGTCAAAAGGTCAAAGGTCAAGTGAAAGTGCTACATTGCACTTCTTTCTCCATATCTCAAAAGTAACTCAAGGTATGAAACTTACACACTTATGCATGTTCTACTTAACAGTGATTCTCTTTGGAACTGTGAGGTCTAAGGTCAAAGGCCAGGTTTAGATAATTCTATTTTACCATTTGATACTGAAATTATACTTTTTCTCAATTCCTTGAAAATTACTCAATGCATAAACTTATAAAAGGGTCAAAAGTCAAGTAAAAATCATCAGTTCCCCCAAATACCTGCACTCTGACGTTTTAACCATTCATCCAATTGAACCTACGCGTAGTTCTAGGAAAGTGAACATTCAGCACATATGTGGCAAACCTGTCATTTTAATGTTTTGCCAATTGTGTGAAACTTTCATCACACATTGTCAAGACATTTTACTATAGACCTATTGGGAGAACCATGCATTATGGCGGAGGTATACACCAGTCGCCGTAGCGACATTTCTAGTTTTTTTCATTATATCAAAATTTTGTCATAACCAAACAAATTAGAAAGCAATCTGAGAGCCCAGACCTCTGCCAAGCAGCTAATTTCCACCATTACAAACATGATCTTCTCTCTGAAAATCATCCGATTTCTCAATATGAATGGAAGCCTTTTGTGTATGTCATCAGCTTCCAGCTGCACGACGCCTGTTTTTGTAGGAAATGTACACAAAATCACAAAATTGCACCCATTCGAGCGTGACATGCAGTTGCAAAAATTGGAGCGGCTTTGTGATGGCACATGCAGACATTGCAAATGGGTTTAAAGGTGCAAATCCATGATCAACTTCTGGCTAGGAATCATCCAGGCAAGGGATGCAAAGTTATTCAAATACAGGGAATAAAGTTTGGTCCAGTGAGGAGGATTTTGAGGAGGGTCCCTATGGTTGAGTTTGCAATCACCCTATGTTCCAGTTTCAAAAGTTGCACAGCCAGATCAAAGTGAATTGACATATTTTTAAAAGTATAGAGTATTTTTAGACAGTGAACACGGTAACCCCAAAACTTTTTGACCCTCAAATGCAAGTAAGCATCTAGCTCCCCTCTCCACCAGTTATCTAGTTTTCATGCCATGTGACTGCTCTCTGAATTAAAATACTATAATATATATATATATATATATATATATATGCTACATACATTGCATGTTTTTTTTTTTTTTTTTTTACAGCTGTACTTCCGCACATTTTACAACTCAGTTGGAATGTAAGAATGTGCCAAAAATATTAACTCTTATCCCCACCTGAAAGTGATGTGAGACATGCTATGAGGTACGCAGTATATTAACAAGCTGCAAGATAATACTGGCCTACATTATCGCTAATAAAACCACACACAAAATTATTGGGAAGTCATACAGTACAGTACATCAATTTCATCTTGTACGCTATAGACCATGCCCTTTATATAGGTAAATTTATCAGCATTGCTTCAAGGTTAAAAGAAGATCGTACTGACTGATCTATCATTCTGCTTCTTTAGATGCAGCTGCGGCAGAGGAGCTACCCCATGAGGAGATTTCACCAAACTTGCCACCTAGTCCAGACTCCCAGCCTAGTCCAGATTCTCAGCCTAGTCCAGATTCTCAGCCTAGTCCAGACTCTCAGCCAAGTCCAGACTCCCAACCTAGTCCAGACTCTCAGCCTAGTCCCAACTCTCAGTCTGTTCCAGACTCCCAGCCTAGTCCAGACTCCCAGCCTAGTCCGGACTCTCAACCTAGTCCAGACTCCCAGCCTCGTCCAGACTCCCAGCCTAGTCCGGACTCTCAACCTAGTCCAGACTCCCAGCCTAGTCCGGACTCTCAACCTAGTCCAGACTCTCGGCCTATTCCAGACTCCCAGCAGCAATCCCCTGAGTCAAGCACACTGCTTGACTGTGGAGATCAGAGGTCCGCTGCTCCTAAGGAAGACAGTCAGGCCCTTCCTGTTAAAGTCGAACCCTGCACTCCTGTCAAAACAGATCTTTCTGAGGGTGGCGGCAGCATCACCTACTTAACCCGACGATCATCCAGAGTTGGTGATGCACATAGCAGTGAAGACAACAAGAAGCAGCTCCGCATCAAGAGCGCCACTGATGACACTCCGAGCCCTGAGAAGAAGTATATATTTAATTGTCATCTGTGCTACGAGTCATTCACAGACAGACTGCTCCTCCAGAAGCACCAGGAATGTCACCAGTCGGCCAGCCGCTTCTTTTGTGATATATGCAAGAGGACGTTTAAAGCGAAGAGGTACCTGGTCCGGCACAGACGCGATATTCATGGCATTAAACCGGAGGGCAGAAAGGCTTCCTCAGCCAGGGCCCGCGCTGGGAGAAACTCTGGAAGACCTGCAGGTGACAGCAGTGGGCGAGGAATTAGCTCATCAGTCAGGAAATTCAAGTGTAGTGTGTGTAGCAAATTCTACTTAACCCGAGATTATCTTGTCCAACACAAGAAAGTGGTGCATGGTATTAAACCCACATTTAGCAGGATAGGGAGGAAGTCTAGTCAAAATCAGTCATCTGTCAGATTCCCCTGTGAGGTGTGTGAGAAGACCTTCAAATATAAGAGGGATCTCGTCCAACACAAGAAAGTGAAACATGGCATTAAACCTACCCGTACATTGGGCAGGGCTGGTCCAAAGCAGGCCAGAGATGGGACGTTTGGGAAATCCCCTGGTAAGAAATCTGTACTAGAAAATCGCCCCTCTGTCAGTAGAGTTCCTTGTGACGTGTGTAAGAAGACCTATGCTACTAAGGGGCAAGTTATCCGACACAAGCAAGAGGCACATGGTATTTCACCTAGCCGCAAAAAGGTAGGTCAGAATCTTGCGTCCGGCAAAAGAGTTTCTTGTGATGTGTGTAAGAAAACCTTTGGCAATAAGCACCATGCTGCCCGACACAAGAGAGAGGTACATGATAAGTTACCTAGATTAGACAGGGTTGGTCCAAATCGTGCTAGACGTGGGCCCACATCAAAGAAAAAACGGGACAACGTACTGGAAAGTCGATCTAAAGTCGGTAGATTTTCTTGTGATGTGTGTAATAAGACCTTGACTACTAAGGAAAATGTCATCAGACACAAGAAAGAGGTTCATGGTATTCCTAGACGTGAAAAAGTTGGTCAGAATCTTGCTAGACATAGGGGGACATCTAAAACCCACCGTAGTGACAAGCACATACTGAAAAATAACTCTTTAGTCAGTAGAGTTCCTTGTGACGTTTGTCCAAAGACCTTTACTACTAAGGCCCATGTTACACGGCACAAAATAGAGGTTCATCATATTTTACCTACTCGTAGACGTGGCAAGGATGGTCAGAATCTCGCTAGACATAAAGGCACACCTGAAAAAACCCTGAGTGACAAGAATACACTGGAAAATCACCATTCAGTCGGAACGTTTCCCTGTAACTTGTGTAACAGGACCTTCTCTAGTGAGGGATATGTTACCCGACACAAGAACTTAAAGCATGGTATTTTACCTACTCCTGTAGCACGTGACGCATCAAGCAAGAGATTTCCATGTGATGTGTGTGGGAAATTGTTTGGAAGAGCAAGGTATGTTACCCAACACAAGAAAGCTGTACATGGTCTTAAATCTGTGTCTCGAAAATGTGCTGTAAAAATGGCTCATGAAGGAAGGAAAGTAACCCATAGTGATGACGAACAGCACACACTCTATGACCATGTCAAATTACAGAATGCCCGCAAGATTAAGAAATTTGTTTCAGAGCATGCAAGAGTCAAACGCCATGAGAAAAAGGGCTCAAAGTTGCAATGCCCATTGTGTTCGACACATTTCCTGATGTGGGTGCACCTTCGTAAACACATGGACAGTGCCCATGGACTTAAATTCTCCCATTTCCTGGAGTTCCTGCAGGAAAGGCACAACCTAGAGGAATGTATGACTGTTCATGGGCGTCAAGTTGAGCGCAGTGATGTGTGCCAGAAAGAGACTGAGTCTCTAGATAGTCAATCTGAGTCTCTAGATAGTCAGTCTGAAAATGATCTTTCCACTGACACTGAAGTACCTAATCTCCTTCCTGATAGTGGAAGTAAGCGTCGGGTAAGAAAAAGAAGTTCTTCTAGTGAGCAAAGCAGTCAGGACAGCCACTCTGATGTTGATACAGGTGCTAAGAGAGCCAGAACATCCCGCTACGAGTGCCGGCAGTGTTCACTAGCGTTTGATCACGAGGATTCAATCCATGGATCCATGGATGTCTGCCTAAAGTGCTTCAGTGCCAATAAGACCACTGGTCTGAAGTGTGGCACCTGCAAGTTATATTTTGAAAGTTCATCTCTGCTGATAAAGCATATTTTGAGTCATGAAACAGAAGATGAAGGGCATTCTTCCAATAAGCTTCATGGCTATGTCTCACTTCCATACCTCTCTTTGTCTAAATCATCGCATGCTGAGAAACATACGGCTTTTTCGAAATCATTTTATGCTAAGAAACATACGGCTTTGTCGAAATCATCGCATGTTGCGAAACGTACGGCGTTGTCAAAGTCATCGCATGGTGAGAAACACATGGCTTTATCGAAATCATCGCATGCTGAGAAACATACGGCTTTGTCAAAATCATCGCATGTTGAGAAACATACGGCGAAGGTAACACCAATTTCTGCAAACCGTGGCAGTGTCACACCCCAAGAAGAAAGCCCCGCTGTCAGTGGTCAACAGTGCTGCAAGTGTGGAGGGCAGAGAATCCCCTCTGGTGAGCTTCACAAGCATGCACGCACCCACCTTGTCTCCAAGTCTGAGTTCCAGTGCAACACGTGTCGGGAAATATCTGCAGACCTGGACGAGATAGAAGAACACATAGCTGTGGCCCATGAAGGGCCCTGCTCGTTCACTGTGGTTAATCGCTCCTACCAGTGTAAAGGATGCGACCAGAGCTTTGACAACTTTCTGGAGGCTCAAAAGCATGTGCTGTCCACAGATGCCGCATGCAAGCACGCTTGCTCACATTGCCGCATGTCGTTTGACCGTCAGGGCGACCTGATGGTGCACCTTGTCAAGGTGCACTCCATTTACCTGGAATGTGGCCGTTGTTCTGCGCAGTTTGCCCGTCAAGAAGACCTGCAAAACCACATGAGACTGCACAAGGGCAGCGTTGGTTAGTGAGATTCGAATCATTCCTGTAGCACTCTGTGTTGTTGCTATCTCTCTGAGCCTGAGTTTGCATGTCAGAGGCTTGTATCCATTTTGGCAAGTGCCTTGACAGCTGTTTCTGTTTGTTCATGTTTCATTATCACAGAAATATTCACCTGATGTATTTCATAGGAAAACAGAAGGATTTCGTCATGTTTTCTGGCTTTACACCTTGAATGAGTGTCATGTGAAATACCGTTAAGCATGGTTGTTCATTCCCCGGATTAGGGTCACATTGAAGGCACATACACTTAAAGACTGATACTGTTTGTGAATATGAAAGTTTTGTGCCGGTATTACTTTGATGTATTCTATGTTTGCTTCATGGCATTATTCCTTCCCATTACAGACATCCAGTTCTCCAAAATCTTAGGGTTCACAACTTTTCTCCTGTTTCAAGCCAACAAACCCTGGTGTAAATAAAATATCACCAATAGATTTGATGTCCACAATACGTTTGGAGCTCGTGCTGGTCAGTCACATGGATGATACTAGTGTAGTATGGCTCATGCTGAGCAGGAGTAGGTTAAGAAACTGCTGTATATGCCATATATTATGCGAGTCTAAATTTTTGTGAATCGGAAATTCCCCACGATTTCGCGAGTGGTTAAATTTTGGATCGTGGAGTGCTGTACAGAACAGAGAAGTGTGTACGTGCACATCACATTCACAATGGGATCAGAGTCAATATTTCTGCATGTCTTTGATTTTGCGAATAACGCATGACTCGCGAAATAACCTTGCAAAATATTTGGCTTATACAGTACACAGCAGGTGACTCTAGTTAGACGTATCTGAACACTTTTGTCCGTGTGTCTGGAAATCCAAGGGCAGAGTATAGGAAAAGTACATTACTATGGGAGATATACATACACATTGTAGTCCTATAGGATGTATGTAAAATGCTTTTACATTTTTTCAAACAAATGCTACAGGTATATGAGGATTACCATCAAAGTAACTTGTGGGTGTGAGGAGTAGCAACAGCTGTTGTATGAAAGAAGTGACTGAGAAAAAAAGGGGAACAATTTAGTGTGTACAGTGTATCTGAGACAGTTGGCATGTACATGTAGGCATAAGACTGAATTTTAATAGATCAATAAAGAAGCATATGATTCCCTCATGCCAATCATTTTTTATCAGTGTCAGCAAATTCTGTTCAAATACTTTCAGGGGTATTCATGGAAATGTTGGAGGCTGTGATGAGCTAGCAAGAAGGTATTTAACAGAGTAATTGTACACAATGCAAAATAGTTGTTAGATTCTTGAAAGACATTCACAAACATGAAAGGCTTTCAAAGTAATTTGTGCACCTACAATTATAAAGTTGAGAGTACTATTTTCAGTGCATTAATTTACTCTATTCAGACTTTCCAGGCTGTGGTATCGTGCAAACGTAGTTCCGTGCTCAGAGTGGGTGCATATATACACATAATTATGACATGTTCAGGAAAACAAGGTGAAAAATTGTATGCAATGTTGTACTGCACATTGCTATCCAAGATGGCACCTTATTATGTTTTTGTACTCTTGTAGTTATGAATCAGTTTGCGATCATGTTATATGACAATCACATGTTGTACACTGGTGTATGTTACATTTTACCACAGGGAGTGTTTACACAGTCTTACCTTCAGAAAGAAAATTCATGACATAAAGTGTAGTAGTATAAGGATGTTGCATCCCTAGAAAGAGCTGTTCACAGCCAGGTAATTGAGTATATGAATATAAGAATGACCCAAGTCCATGGAAGATCATTTCGAGTAAACTAAAAAAACTTCATATCTTTTTTATTTGTCCAATGATATTCTATTTAACTGTGATGGGAAGGCAACATTGTATATTCAAATTAGAACATATATTATTATGACAATTAACATTTACATTAATTGTGGAGAGGCCATTTTGTGTGGTGGACTTGGGTCGTTCTTTGATTCATATACATGATATTCTGCTATAGAGATGGGAGAAGGATGAGAGAGGGTGCTATTATATGAATGTAAGAATGACCCAAGTCCTTCATTCTTACATTAATATAAGATATAACTCATTCATTTCAGGCACTTCTGGGGGTAATTAGGATTTATCATTTACACACAATATGAGTCCATGCATAAGTTACAATTTCCCATGTCAAACTGAATTTGGCCATGAATTGGACTTGGGTCGTTCTTATATTCATATACTGAATTGCTACATACACTGAAGAAGGTACACGCCTCAAGACAATACTACAAGGGACTGATGATGTACAGGTATTATGATATGAGATATAATGCATGGATTGGATTACTGGAATATGTAGGCTTCAAAAGCCCAGATATAAAAAGATTGTTTTAACATTAAGTGCCCTGTATAGAGATGTACTAGCATCTACATGTGTGCATTATTTTACACTCTTGCTATATGTTTGTATTTTGCTCAAATTTTGTCAGTCTCTTGCTTGTTATTTCTACTTGTACGTATGGGGAAAAATATCTTCCTGCACACATTTTTCATGAGAATGTGAGCCGGATCAGATTTCATAAGACCAAATAATAGGCGATGATATGAAATGTTATCGCTTTCATAAACTACGTATCCATGTACAACGGTATTGGGAGAATGTGAAACATTGTGTTTGTATTTGATCATGTAAATATTATTGTTGATGTACTCAAATTGTTTTTAAGCTAATGTTGCACACACTAAAAAAAAGTACCGATAATGAATTTCTGGATCTAGTAATGTTGCGGATATATTGATTCGTGAAGAAGAAAGCTTGGTGATTTAGTGTACTATGCATCATTTTGAAATTTTATTATGTAACTTTGCCTTTTGCTTTTGGGGCTGATTTGCATATCAAAGTTTACATTCCTCTAACAATGTTTTGTGAGCACTGCACTGAGAGTCAGTGCTTTTGTGTACTTCATTTGTATGATATCATGTTTTAGAATTGACTGATGCTATAATTGCTCCTTCTTGTACCTTGAGAAAAATAACTTGAAAATTGATTGATACATTTTACATCAATCTATTTACCTTTAATAAGTTGCACATGTGGTATCCTTCACTTTGCAGGTTATTGTCATTATTGACTTTCACTTTGTAATACATGTAGGTATGTACATTTTTCTAATGTTTTGAGCACTCACATTGCATGTTCAAAGCTTTCCAAGATGGAATAGATTAACCAATAAAAATAGAGCACATGAAAAGCATACATGTATGATGTATGATGTGTTATACATGCAAGCACTTTGAAAGAAGTTTACAGATGTAGCAGTTTGTAAATGGCAAAAATCTACATTTTTTTAGCAGGTGTATTTTGTGTTCATGTACATATCTATGTGAATACAATCAGTGCTAAAGTACTATGTTGATATTCCAAACACCTCATTGGGAGTTGTACGGATGGCCCATAAACATTCCAGTAATACCATTGGCACCACTGAGCCTTTTTTTAAAAGAGCCAGTAGTGATCCATCATTACAGCCTTTCTCAGTCCACCCAACTCCTGACCAAGTGTCCTTGTTTAGGAGAGGATACTAAACTGAGCAGTGATCTTGCTCAAACCTCAATTCTCCATATCACATAGTCAAACTTTCCTTAACGGCCACCTGTCTATAGTGGCCACCTGCTGTATATGGTCATTAAAAAAATCCCTCCGAGTGAAGAGCCATGTTAAAGACCCTGTGTATAGCAGCCACCTATCTATAGTGGCCACCTGTCAGTAGTGGTGACCTTTTTTGTTTTTGTCTCCCATGGGCAACTGCTCCAGACAGGTTTTGCTGTGCATTGGTACCTTGTTATTATGAGGTAAGATATTGTATGATACCTGATGTAAGGAGGTACTTTTGCAAGGAGATACCTGCTTTGATTAGAGAATATTGGTGGTTCCAAGCAGCTTGTTGTTGGCATCCACCAAGTACTTGTCACCGCTTCAAATGTGAATTCCTCACAAATTAGATGATTATCAAGGAAAGACTGACTTCATCAAATATGATGAATGCTCTTAGAGGAATTCTGAATATGATTGTGTCGTTACACGTACCTTGAAGAAAACTAGACAGAAAAATCTGTCTGTCCTCCGGAGGTTTTTCTTTTTTTAATCATTTTTTACGGCTCTCCTCCGTAGACAGGAGGGGATTCTGTGAAGCCAGGCGTACACCGTGTAGTCTCTGTGGAACATATCCCCGACAACAAGATACAGACTGATCTTTCCGTCAAATATAAGACATGATTAGAGAGTGTACCAGTATCCTTGACATCTGTATGTGTACAGAGCCATCTGCTGAAGTGTTATTGTAACACGATCCTGAATGGTATGGTAGTCATTTGGTTAGCAGTTCGCTGTTTGTATTATCCGAGAGTTTGATTGGATTCTGTTTATACTGCAACAGTGCAAATGGTCGGGATATGAAGGTACAGTTGCATCAAGTGGTACCTCCTGGTGATATGTAATAACTCAGTATTGTGTAGCATTTAGCTGGGGTTCATCACGAGTTAAAAATGTCAAACCTATGTCAGTGTGTGAATTAGCCTACAGGAAGAGTAAAGGGCTTTTACCTAGAGGGAGACAGGTCAAAGCATTGGTAGATTTTAAGCCTCTGCTCGAAAGTACATCAGAGTGAGTAAAAAAAAAACCCAAACACATGACTATAAGCCCGTCAGTATATAGCAGTGCAGCTTGCCTGTAAAAAAAAAAAAAAAAAAAGATTAATGTTGCACACAGGTGGTTGGCCTCTATTGGCCGGATTGATTTCATTTCATTTTACATGTATGTCATGTCAATTTATTTGATTTCTTCTCTTGCCAACGAAAAAAAAAAAATCATGCGCAGTCATAAACGCATGATTATCTATGTACAAAGTATCTGTATGTATGATGTTGATATGAATGTTCAGTTATACAAAAAACAACAACAACAACATGTAATTTGCTTGCAGGAATATTCTTAAGGTCACAGGTCTACAGGTGAAAATTCTACCAGTATCATAGTAAATTGGCGGTAAAAAAATTATACATTTTCAAAAGTCGAGGAAAAGCAAGGAACCAAATTTCGTGAAAAGAGAATTTTACTGACAAATCAGGTTGATTTTGAAAAGAAATTTTTTTATATTCATTCCACTTTATATGCCTGTCTTGAAATTATTATGAGCCTTTAAAGGTGTGAAATTTCGTGCTTTTTGCTTAATAACAGATTTGTGTAAATAAATTGAAATAAATGGGTACACTTGCTTTGTGTTTTTCATTTCCTTTCACTGTCCACATGATACTATGGGCAGTAGAAAGGCTTGTAATTTCGTTGAATTGTACGTACATGTTTATATCGGGGCTCAATATTAGAGGTTGCATGCTTATGGTGGCCCAGGGCCACTAATAATTGCTGTCAGGCACCAAATTTCCATATAGTTTATCTTTTGGTGGCCGGATCAGGCAACTAAGATTCAAAATGGATTGTTATGTTGCCTTTATTTGTGGCCAACATACTTCTTTTTCAGACAACCAAGATATGATTAAATGGCATACACAGAGCTGCCAACTAGTACTGATTTTCTGTAATTATACCCCTGCCAAACGAAGTTTGAAGGGGGTATATAGGAATCAGCGGACGGTCGGGCGGTCGGGCGGTCGGTCCGTTGCAAATCTTGCATCGCGAACTACTTCCTCAGTTTTCTACTAATTCCCATAAAACTTAGCACAGATGTGTGCCTTGGGTTGTAGATGTGCAAGACGTATTTTTTGACAGTACCCAAAAGTACGTTGCCATGATAACGGCATATTATGGGCAAAAATGGGTACAAATCTTGCGTCGCGAACTCCTCCCACAGTTTTTGATCAATTTTTATGAAATTAGGTACAGATGTTCATCTGAATATGTTGATGTGCAAGACACATATTTCCGCAGTGGCAAAAAGTGCGTTGCCATGGTAACGGCATGTTATTGGTAAAATAAAGGGCAAAATGCTTCATGGCAAAACTGCTTCATCAGTGTTCTTCCAATTCTCATGGAATTCATATTGAATGTTTGTCTTAGGATATAGGTCAGCATGACACATTTCTTGACAGTGACAAAAAGTATGTTGCCATGGTAACAGCTCACATATTATAAGCCAAAATGATGGAAAATTTTGTGTTGCAAACTACTTCCTCAGTTTTTGCCCAATTTCCATGAAACGTGGTACAGATGTGTGCCTTTGGTTGTAGATGTGCAAGACGCATTTTTCGACAGTACCCGAAAGTACGTTGCCATGGTAACGGCATATTAATGGCAGAAGATCAAGGAAAGATCTTGCGGATTTAACTACTTCCTCAGTTTTTTGACCAAAGCTTATGAAATGTTGTTTTGACCAAAGCTTATGAAATGTTGTTTGGCGGGGGTATAACCAGTCGCTGTAGCGACATTTCTAGTTTCTACTGAAATTGGAGAATACTGAAGGTTACAAGGGAATTACCAATTTTAGAAATCATTGTCTGTGATAAATTCTGTTACACTGTTAGGGATTACTGATTTTCACCCAAAGAAGATGCAAAGTACTAATTTTCAGCCATCAAAGTACTGAAAGGCATTTACAAAAGTTGGCAACTCTACATACACTGTACTATTAAAAAAATGTTAGTGGCTCAACCAGGTCACCAGAGAGAGAGAAAAAAAAGTTACGGTCAAGTCCTCACATAATGTGATGTGTGAGTGCAGTAATACAGTGTGTGTGTGTGTGTGTGTGTGTGTGTGTGTGTGATTACAGAAGGGAGGGAGATCTTGGTGGCACAACATGTCACAAAGACCCTGTTTACAGTGCGGGGCCGGGCTCGGCCGCGGCTCGGCCGAGCCCGGCCTCAATTGCGCGGCCGAGCCTCGCAATTTTGTCCGTTTACACTGCTGGGCTCGGCCGCGCTTTTGATTCAAACCTTTCAATATTTTGTCGTAGTGGCGCTCTGCTTGTAAACAAATGCAATTTGGTATTGTCTGGTTTTCAGACCCTTTGCCAAATGAATTCCGTGGCGACGAAGTCGCCGTTCGGGCAAAGGCCTTTGCCGAAGGAAAGAATCCTTTGCAGTACAAAACCACCTTAAACTATACTTGTTTTCGACGTTGAGGGGGTTAATATCCTGAATAGCGAAAGATACAGGCAGAGGGTTTGGAAGCCAGACTAAAATTGGCCGCGCAATTGGCCGCGCATTTGGCCCAGTTTGCGTTTACACTGAGAAAAGGCCGGGCTCGGCCGCGGCTCGGCCGCGGCCGAGACCACCTCCAGAGCGAGGCCAAATGCGAGGCCAATTTTGGCCTCGCATTTGGCCTTTTGCGCGTTTACACTGAAGCGAGGCTGGACTCGGCCGCGGCTGAGCCTCGCACTGTAAACGGGGTCAAATTTTCACAACAAAACAAATCACCACCACCTTGATATCAAACTTAAAGTACACTGTAACAAAAAACTTTCTCTTGCCTCAAACGGCATCGTACCAGTCTCGATCAATGTCTTTTTTTTTTATGCCTCCGCCACGAAGTGGTGCCGGAGGCATTATGTTTTCGGGTTGTCCGTCCGTCCGTCCGTAATGCATTTTGTGGACAGCGTATGAAACTAAAAAACCTTTTGAGGTATCCTAATGAAACTTGGCGTGTATGTGTATTAGGGGGTGAAGTTGTGCCTATCAACGTTTGGGTGCACATGGTCAAGGTCAAAGGTCAAAAGGTCAAGGTCAAATACTTCAAATTTCACTATTTCCACCATATCTATGCAATGCCTGACGATATTTTCTTGAAACTTAGTGTATACATATATTACCCAATAAGCCAGTTCACAGTTCGCACTAGTCTGCAATGACCTCTCCAACCACAGACTTTGCAAAACATGGAATAGTCCTCAAGAAGAGCAGTTGAAAACAGCAATGCAGAAAGTGTTAATTTACATGTCAGTGCTGCATGAATGGCTTTTGTTAATGTGGCTGAAAAGAATGCACATTCACCTGTAAATACCAATCTGCACCTGGTTCATTTACAACACAGTTGTCAAGAAGCCCTATCTACGGCTGTAGGTTTTGAATACCTCAGTTGCAAATTCATTTCAAGAGGTCTGCAATGACCTTTATCTGCACATGCTCAGATTGTAACTGTGAACTGGCTTATTAAGATTCTCTGGTGAAAGTTTGGGGTCATGAGGTCAAAGGCCAAAAGGTCAAGAAAAATATTAAAACTTCACTTTTTTCTCCATACCTTGGAAATTGTTCAAGGTATCTTCATGGAACATAGTATATATGCATGTACTGACTGGCAGTGATTATCTAGAGAATTTAGGGTTCATGGGGTCAAAGGTCAAGGGCAACACTTCAAAATTTTACTATTTCCCTCATATTTATGCAATGCCAGCAGGATTATTTTTTGTTTTACACTTGGTGTATGCATGTATAACCTAATAGAGATTCTCTGAAAAGTTTTTTTTTTCTTTTTTTTTGCCTCAAAGGTCAAAAGGTCAAAGTGAAAGTGAAAGTGCTGAACTAACTTTTTCCTCCATATCTCGGAAGTGGCTCAAGTTATCTTGAAACTTACTACATATTTATGCATGTTCTGCCTGACAGTGATTATCTTATGAATTTTAGAGTCAAAGGCCAGATGAAAATAGTAACAATTTACTATTCAATACAGAAATTGCACTTTTTCTCCATACCTTGAAAATTGCTCAATGCATAAACTTATGAATGGGTCAAAGTCAAGTTAAAGTCCTTAAATCCCCAAATACATGCTCTCCTATTCATCAAATTAAACCTAGGTCAAGGAAGGTGAACATTCAACACATCTGTGACAAACTTTCATTTTAAAGGACAAGTTCACCTTCATAAACATAAGGATTGAGAAAATGTAGCAATATTAGTAGAACACATCATTGAAAGTGTGAGGAATTTCACAAAATGTCATCTTTTGAAAAAAGCACACATTCCCTTGACTCGTTACCAGTATATGTTATGGGTAATATTATTCCCCTTTCCTTTAGAAAGAGGCAAGTCAAATGCTCTTTTATTATGCGAAAAACATTATAATATGTTGAATTTTCTTTACATTTTCTTTATACTGTTGTACTCATATGACATCACAAGCTGTAGTAGTCTCCTCGTCCAGCAGTTCCAACACAAAAATTTTAAAAATTCATAACTTTTGCATTGATTGTCCAATTTTCCTCAAACTTTCACTGATGTGTTCTACTAATATTGCTGCATTCTCTCAATCCTTATGTTTATGAAGGTGAATTTGTCCTTTAATATTTTGCCAATTTTGTGAAAATGTAATCACACATTGTCCACATGTACTATATAGACTTATTAGGAGAATCATGCATTATGGCGGGGGCATACCAGTCGCCATAGCGACACTTCTAGTTGTTTTTTGTTTTGTTTTTCAACGTTGGTCGGACAGGCCACACCCACTTTGTACAAATGCATATTCATGACACTGTGTGTGTGTGTGTGTGTGTGTGTGTGTGTGTGTGTGTGTGTGTGTGTGTGTGTGTGTGTGTGTGTGTGTGTGCGTGTGTGTGTGTGTGTGTGTGTGAGTATAACATCAATAAGCCATGTCATTACATGTACATGTAAAAAGCATTATACGTACCACTCATAAGTGTTGGGTTGTATGTTGTATTTTGAATAGTCCATTCGTATACAGAAGTGTGTATGTATAACTGAGAGCGCAGTGTTTGCTAGTGAACTGTTATTAACAATTAGTAACAGATGAGGAATCAGTTTTGACTTGGACTAAGGGATGTAAATATTGCTGTGGTTTGAGCTTTCTGTATAGACCCTTCAGAAGTGGCTTACAGTGTAGAGTGCAGATTTGACTACAATCTATTTGAAAAATTGTGAAATTCAAACAATAATTGTGATTATAAACTGATGAGGTACCATATGAAAATTATATATATGTGATACATGCATAAAAGAACATACAAAGTGAACTCTGTATTAGCACAATCCCTTGAACCAGTGATATCATTTCATCATATCAAAGCTTTGTCCAATGAGGAAACACTAAAATATGATGAAACTTTTGAACTTTGGGCAAGTAAACTTTAATGTATTACTTTTACAATGAAAGTTTGTCATACTGTACTTGCATGATTTTAAACATGTTTAAGAGTCCACTGTGTAAGAGGAGCCCTCTAGCAATACCAGATATTAAACTTAACCAAAAATTATAAAAACAGAATAACAACAAAAATATCTGTGGAGACAATACCAACCACTGAGTATTCAGTAAATTCCAGATTAATAAATTGCTGATAAAATTCCAGATTAATAAATTGCAGATAAAATTCCAGATTAGTAAAATCCAGATTAATAAATTGCCATTTTATGATTTTACTTCTGGTACAGGCAACTCCTGTCATGATGAAGTCCTGGCACTGGCAGCTTTCTTAAACATATATCAAAATTTTGTTATAGATAAATAGTAAACTATATAAAGATATGTAGATTGTAATTTTTTGACCTGAATTTTCACTTTGTTGCAGCAAGAAGTTTGCTAAAACTCTGTGTTCATTATAACGGGAATGAACTGTACTGTAGATATTGAAACATGTATGTCGCTTGCAGTTTGAACATGGCAGTAAATCAACATCTATAAAAGTGAGGTGCAACCCTCTCACCTCCCTGGTATACATTGTATGTAAGTTTCATGTAAATTTCTATTCAAAGACAGCATTGCTTTTGAAGGTAGCCCCACCTCCAATGATACACAAGAAGTGCTACAATTCCTGTCAAAAAGGTTGGCAGACACATGGATGAGTGAGGCAGCAACAGCTACAAAGCATGTATACTTTTATTATACAAAATTTGAATCTCAATCTTCTTTCATGTACATAGATGTCTTTTGAAACAATGCACAACACAATACTTAGAGGGCCAAGACACAAACACAAACCCCCATTCACAGTGAAATTATGATCCACATAACCAAGGACCTTCGTAAATGGTGAGGGAATATGCGTGTTATAGGAAAATCAGTCTGTCTTTAGCGGGTTAAACGCATGACCCTCATGAGAGAGAGGATTCTAATTCATAAGGGATAACGTCCATGATTTCTGTTGACAGGTCTCTCCAAAGGGGATCACGGATCATGATTCTGAATGCAATGCCCCTTCTCTTATGCTTGGCGACCCGTTTGTCACATTAAAACTTTGGTATATCAGGGTCTGAAGAACATCTAAAGATAAAAGAAACTTTAAAGTTTGGGACAAGTAAACTAACTCTAAATAATTTGTTCATGCACAGGTTAGGGGGCCTTATAGTTGGCTCTAAAATGGAAAGTACATGTACATATCTAAACACATTCTTTCTTTCTTTTCTCCTTTTGAGTTGTGTGAATGTGAACAACTCACAGATGCCATCCACTAAAGGTGAACCCTGCATTTATCAAGACTATGAGTCATGAACAGAGTCTTTGTAATATATCTCAATGCATCCCAACTGCCAAAGAGCATGAAGGTCATCGATCCCAATCATAATGGAGGAGGGACCCTAGTGGCAATGTTTGGAGGTAAGATATAGTAACAGTGGTGTGATGAGTGCTTGGGACTCTCTGCACTGGAATCCTTCCCAGTCTCATTCAGCCTTCAATGGACAGCGGTCACCACATCTACTGTAGTCTTTAGCCAATGCGGTCTGGACTTGCATCCCCTTTGTGTCTGAATGGAGACTAATCGCGATAGAACAACGATCACATCCGGAGGCTGGCTCATGCCGTAGATCACTGTTGCAAATGCCATCTCATGTGGGAATGCTTGGTGTACATTCAAGGCAGAGGAGGCCTTATCCATAGGCTACTTCTACCAGGACCCAGGTGCACCAAACGTGTACCTTGCAATATACGGCTGCAATAGTGGCAGGGGCCTCTGGTAGTAGAGTACCAATGTGATGCCAACAGGGCAACACTTGGAAACCACAGCAACCCGCATCTTTTATCGTCACAGAGTTTGCTCTGCTGTTCATTGATCACTTCCAGCACACGTAGATGTTGACATCCTTCTCTAGGAGTTCATCCAGTTGTCTGTGGCTCATACCAGTCCGGCAGCAGATCTCATCGTAGTTCAACCGGCCTTGCATATACCTAGATACAGAGAACAATTGAAGAACATCTATAGAGTACTTTGTACATTGGATGGGGCTCTTGCACTTGAAAAGACAGCTTTGATTTTATTTACTCCTTTGTAATCAAACTTCCGGTTCTGCACCGACTAGAAATGCATCTTTGTTTTAAATCCTGAAACATGGGCCATGGATTGTGATTCTTTTTTTTTTTTAATCTGCACTGAATTTTATAACTGATAAAATTGTATCATTTTAATAGCTCATTCACACTTTTATAATAGACTGCATTTTGAGAAGCAGCAGCACTGCAAAGAGGAATAATTATGAAAATACCAATTAGTCTATCAGGAGCTACTGTATTTCAGGGAGAGCCAACGACCTTTCGGCTTTTCAAGTTAGTCATGACAGTAGGTGAATAGAAGTTGTGCACCTGCTTGTAAAGACCAAAAAACAAAGCAAAATCTTTATTGTGTCACCATGGCCTTCCTGTTGGACTGAGGCACATGGCTACACATGAGTGAGCTTCCTAATCTACAAATGGGTGAAATTTGGGTTAATCACTATTTGAATTGCAGATGAAAAAACATGGCAGGTTCAGCTTAAGTGCCTACACACTTTAAAAGGTTGAGGGGGGTCAATACAACAAGGTTGGGTGATGGATGATATGACCTGCACAAAGAAAGTTAAGTTTGGTGTCTCCAAACATTTATTTGAATTGCCCCCTTCAGCTCACCTGTCCAGATTTCTTCCTGTGCCGAAGGACTCGGCACCCTGCACCTTGACAGGAAACTTGTGAAGCCTGCGAATCAGCCCCCTGACGACCCCAAACTGGATCAGATGTCTGCAGAAGATATCATAGCACAAAAGCCTCTTATATATACATTACATCAAGCTCCTTGCATAAACACATTGCTTGAAGTCTGCCATTAAATGTGGATGAAACAATGGAAAACAAACCTGATTCAATTGATAGCACCTAGACACCAAAACCAATAGTACGGTAATGTTAACAATGATGTATTTCTATTGACTCTTACTGTACTTTGATTGAAGACTGGCACACGTGTGGGAGTGCTTCTTTGCCAGTTGGTAAAGATGTCTGGTAACTGATTCCCAACAAATGGATTACTTGATCCCCCTTATCTTTATTGTGCCACCATGCTTTCATGTTGGACTGAAGCACGCTGCTAAATCTGAGTAGGCTTGCTCATCTCCAACTATAGATTAAATTTGAGAGAATTCCTGAACTCTGATGACAAAGCTTGGCAATTTGAGGTAAAAGTACCATGGCACATAAAGGGTGAACATTATCTATCACTGTCCATTTACATGTCTATTTGTTGAATATGCACTAATGCCAAAGAAGATGCATGATAACTACTAGGAAAGAACTCCATTTTCCCTTGCCAAAGGCAAACAAACCCTGCTACATTTTTGCGGTATCATTCGTTGTTGTTATTGCAATCATTTGGAATGTTTGTGTATAGCACAAGTGGGCGCCACCAAAGTAGTCTGTGGCTGGAACAAGTCTTCGCGGCAAATATACAGCCACAGTAGTCGTTCAGGCTTTGACATTCTCACCATACACTCCTCACTTGTTACATTTGCTAACATGGTCACTAAATTGATTCATACACTCTTTCTCGAGGATAGAGTATCATAGATCCTTCATCAACAATCCCAAGTTATCAAAGAAAGAAGTCAAACATCTCCTTTTCAAAGTCACTTCCCAATAATCTCTTATCTTCAAATCCATGTAATGAAATTGGGTATGCAACCAAATGCAAGCAAAACGGTTTATTGATGTCTACAGCCTGCCATACATTGCTGGGCAGAGACTCATTCTTTTTGAGAAAAAGGTCTTTCTCAGATTGTTGTCCTCAAAATATGAAAGCCTTTCAAATGCACAATACGCAGCAGCAAACAATCCAAACAAAGCTTTAACGACATTTACCGTTCACATATATTGAGAGCTCTGGGGTTGTGTCTCATGCATAGGTCCCTGACGGTCATCCCTGGACACAGCGAGCTGTAGAGCAGTACAACTGACCTCAGAGCAGGGGGACTACAGCCTGTGAAACAATGATAAATGACAGTGTTTATTTTACATGTCATGAATGTGTTGAAGGTCAAGGACAAAGTATGACGGCCACTTCTGTATGACTGATGCTATTGATTACAAGAATCAATTTGACCTATTACAACAAAGAACAAGTATACTGCTACAATGATGGTAGCAAACAAACTTACCATTTAGCATGTTTAATAGTGTGAATACTATTTTTCTGTTAGGCATATCATTGAGCAGTGTTTTTTTTTTTTTTGGGGGGGGGGGGAGGGGAATAGCTCACTTAAAAATTTATATGGAATTCCATGAAGCATTTAGATCACTTTTAGCCTCTATGTGCCGATATGCCCCTAGCTCTAACTTGCAGAGCTTGTTCGATTAATTCCCCTCAAACTTCAGAGTATGTTTGTAACAAATTATTGATATTTACATCACAAAGCCATTTTCTAGTGGTGTGGATACTCACTCAGCAATACAAAATATTGTTTGCATCATATAAATGTTGAACATTTGTAATGGTTTCCAACTACGCATGAAAAGTTTGTTTATTAACTAACAGAATACTGAGATCTGTTAGCAAATCAGTGAATTATCTGGTGTCACACTGTTATGGTTGTGCAGGTTTGCTGTTTACCTTTGGGAACAGTGATTTTAGAAATGTTCAAGATATCACATTTGATATATATGAGTAAGTCTGTATCACAAAACATCCTACCATGAAAAACTAGAAATGTCGCTATGGCGACTGATGCCTCCGCCATAATGCATGATTCTCCCAATAGGTGTATGGTACAATGTCTTGACAATGTGTTGTGACAGTTTCACAAAACTGACAAAATATTGAAATGACGGGTTTGTCAGAAATATCTTGAATGTTCACTTTCCTTGAACTAGGTTTGCTATAATTGTCTAAGAGTGCAGGTACCTGTATTTGGGGAATTGAGAACTTTTACTTGACTTCTGACCTACCCTTTTATAAGTTTATGCATTGAGTAATTTTCAAGGTATGAAGAAAGAGTGTAATTACAGTATAAAATATATATATATATATTTGCATTTAAACCTGACCTTTGACCCTTAACCTTTGACCTTCTGGCTGGAAATTTCTCAGAGAATCTCCATTAGGGAATACATGTGGGCATTTCCACGGTAACTCACGTTACATTTTGAACTCAAAATTAGGTCGTTGAGATCAATATCCTTAAAACCTAATTAGTGATATGAGTTACTATATATATGTGAATGAGTATCATGCACCTCCATCCTACCTCACAGCAACATTACATCCACAGACTCTTATGAGAACTATGAGAAAAAACACTACAAATGTTGGTAACTCACGTTACATAATTTAGACATGCAAAAATTTGGCATGTCTTATATTCAAAAGTTTCCTCAAACAAACTTTTTTTCACAAACAAACTCCATGAATAAAGAATCTAAATTGATTTGAACATTGATCTGACAGTAATTAATCCCATTTTATCCATGAGATTACCAAAAGGCAGGAAACATTACATTTAGAATACCAACTTGAAGATAAATTTCATTTTTAATTGAGTCGTGTTCCAAGCTTTCATTTGTACTGAGACAAAAATTGTATTCAACACAATGATATGAAACAGAGTCTATTTCATTAAATTACACTCTTTTCCAGTTAAAAAATGCATCAGAAATTGAAGATTTGATTGAGAATTTGATTTGATTGTTTTTTTTTTTATTTTACTAAATGGATTTCAGGCTATCTAGATAAAACAAGTCATCCATAAACTATTCCATTTAATACACTGAGTCACGAGACTAGAGACCTGTCCATGTAGTCTGTGGAGAGTTTAAAGGTTCAGAAATGAATATTTCAATAAATCTTTTAACTTTTAAACAATGCAATTTATATTCCAATTATTTGATAATTGTTTGAATTACTCAATAATCAATTGTTTGTATGTTTGATTTGTTTACAAATTCTTATACTAAACTGGTACAGAAATTAGAATTGAATTACAGAAACTGCAGATAAATTTTAGTTATCTGCTACCAGTATTGATCAGTTTAATAAAACATGTTCATAAATGTTTAAGCCTTAAAAAACAATGGTTTTGGTCTATGAAATGTCAAGTACCCATTATTTAAATTGTACATACATGTAAAAAGTATACCAGTATCTTCTAGAGTAATCAAGCAGACTGAAGCAGTAAATCCCAATGAAAAACATGAATCAATAGTAAATATTTTGTGATCAGGAGGCTAACTATTAATATCACAAAATGTTGATAGTTTGCTTTAAGGTACATTTTTGTACATGACTGTCCAGCTCTTAAAGAAAATGTCTGATAATGAGGTTCACATTCAACAGGTTTTTGGTAATAGATCAGCATGTAAAGTAAATTACAGAAAACATGGAAAAGTTTCATTGTAGGATTTTGCAACAATATAGCTAAAACCTCAGAGTAGAATAGTATAAAACACATTTAAAAGCGTGTCAAATTCACAATGTTCAGTTCTCAAAAATCTCAGAAAAACAGCAGGAAGCGAGCTCCAATCTTAAAATTCTGTTCATACATGTAAATGTTCCAGCCTCATAAACAATGGCTTTGGTCTATATAGGTAGGTATAAACTATGAAATGTCAAATAGTAATCACTTGAATTACAAAAACTTTTCAAGAATAATCATGCAGTGATTATCCCAATCAGGAGGCTATTAATAGTTATCACAAAATTTTGATAATTTGCTGGAACAAGGTCCATGCAGCTTTAAAAGAATTGCAGGCTTTGAAGTGGCCCTACTTTTCCTACTTTTTCCTACTTTTTTACTGCTGTTCCTACTTTTCCTACTTTTTTGCTCAAAATCCTACTTTTTCCTACTTTTTCCTACTTTTTTGGTGAAAAATCCCGCCAAAAAAAAAAAAAAAAAAAAAAAAAGTGCAAGGCTACCCGGTACTTGAATAGTTTATATTCAGAAATGATGAGTAGACTCTAGTTGCAGATTCTTACTGGTGGGGAGAGCCTCTTCAGCATGAAAGAGGGATAACACAAACCAATCAACCACAAGACTGCTGCCAGCCTCAGTTTTTGCTCCTGTGCAGATGTGATTGATCCCACTTATATTGCAGCCTAGGACTTGGAGCAGCGCTCAACAAGCTCTCATCATCGCTCAAAATTACCAGGTAAGCTTGCCATATACTTAAAAGTACAATTTGACATGTGACTTCCAAAGAATACAACTGAGGGAAAAATGCTGCCTACAGCCAGATTTAATGGATGTAGAGTTCAAGCATATCATGTCTAATGCATGTGCTGGAATGCAAATCCTCAGAAACCAGAAATTTCCTTTGCTAAAATATGGTTTACTACGTAAATCGTAAAGGTCATGTCAAAACAAGAAATGACACCTTCAGATCCCCTTTGCCTGAAATCCTTCAATAATATATGTTTTGATAATAATTAACAGTGATTGCAATATGAAAAACTTAATATAAAAGTAAGTGTTTCACCACAGAAACTAGATCTGGTTGATGTGAGGATGAGTTATTCCCAAGAAAGCATGGATTGGTAGGGACCCATTTGTATGAAACTTGCATATTACTGAGGCTAAATCAAAAGCACTGCTCCCAAAGGTACACTGGACCTTTAACATGAGACATATGACTTGTGATATCTATTTGAATCATGGGCAGATGGTAGATATGACTACTAAAAACCTTAATTCATCTGAAGGTAAACAGCTGAGGAAAGTTAGTTGCTGAAAAATCAGATGAACAAAAAAGAAATGTTTAATTAACAGATCCCACAAATTGTTAACAAGGAGTGAGAACAACAGTAATTACTTAGCCATCGTGAAAGATAAAGACTAATAGAGCAGAAACCTCTTTATGGACAATCTTAAAAGTTGATGGCGTGTATACATCTTGCAAGTATTGTTTAAGAGGTTGAATTGCATCATAGGTAAGACATTCTACCTCGAAGAACTTAAAAGAAAGTAGGAAATGGAGGAACTTCACAGAAAACGAACACAAAAATAATAATTCAGTAACGTTTAAAGATTGATTGAAGTTTAAACCATGAGACTTTGAAGTTCACTTCCTGACGACACTTACAAACTATCAGGAATATGTAGAGAGAAAAACCATCTAGAGCATTTAGGAAAGATAATGAATGCATATTCCACAAATAAGAGCAAGTGTGTGGATGTTTTAAGTTGAACCGCCAAGAGCAGTTTGTTAAGTTTGGAGGAAACAACTTGCAGAAAAAGTAGAAGCCATGATGTCTTTTTATTCCACAGATCTTGCAAATTCTAGTTAACGCTGAACATCTTTTTATTACCCAGCTAGTTTGAACAAGATGTGAGAAAATGGTAGAAGAGAAATCTCGTAATGAAAGTAGTCAAAGTGTGATGAGTCATTTGAAGTGACATATCCAAAATATTGAACCGTCTGAAAGAGTCTTGGTAAAATGTGAGACAGGGAAACTTTTTAAAGAAGAAAAAAGTGAATGGATGGATGTGTATGCCAATTGTGTCAACATACAAAACTGTAAGTTGAAGGTGAAAACCAACAGAACAGTGGAGAGTATCAAAATTGAAAGGGCACAAATACACTGTATTTAAGGGGGGGGGGGGAATGGGAACTGCATGGTAAATATACAGATTTTCTAGAGTGTATTTGCTCTCAAACAACCAGAGAAATCAGAGAAGCTAGCAAGGACTAAAATGATAATGACAGTCACTGTTTATTTATTCTCCAGATCTTACAAAGAGTAGTTTATAAGATTAACATGCTGAAATACTGAGCCAGCAAAATATCTGGAGAATGAAAAGCAGAATCTCAACCATGCAAAATTTCAAAGGCGGAAGGATGTAATATTCTCAAAATATATGAAGAAGTTTGATTTCAAGAATATTGAATGAACTTAAAAGTGCCTGGAATAATTGCAAAACGGAGAATCTTCTTGAAAAGGTCAAATAGCTGTATGCGTATTCAACAAAAAGGGTCATGATGAGCTGAAAAAACAGTTGAATGTAAAGAACTATTAACTATCTCCAGTAAATGTGGCAAATATTGCAAACAGTAGTAAGTCATTGGAAAGTACAGAATGATTATTTTCTACACCTCTTTCTAAATTAACAAATGTAAGTTGATTCAAGAATTGATGGAATCTAGCATCAACAGAACACCAAAGAAATGAAAACATATTTATTTGTTATCTACAGAAAATTATCAAAAAATAGAGTCATTTTTGCTCCCTATAAAGTCGGTAAGACTACAGATAGTGAGAAACAAAAAGCAGTATGTACATGTATGCTCCTCACATCTTGTAAAGTGGAGTCATTTGGTTATATTGCAGTGTTATGTTACTCTACATGCAAGAATACTACATTTCCCTGATGCTGAAATGTAAAGTATTTACTTTTTTTCTCTCTCTCTCTTTGGATATTTTGTGTTCTGTTGGTTTAAGTGTTTTAAATTGAGCTTGCCTTGTGTTTCCATCTATATCATATGATTATGAAGATAATCTATATCACTTGAAATTCAGTTGTGGACACTGTGCCATAAACTCACAGTATCTGAGTGTGTAGATTTGTAGTGGGCCAGGATTTGCAAAATAAAGATGTCAATGCATTGGTAGATCTTTCACTTCGTAAGGCCTCACTGTCATGAGACAACCCATTCTTCATGCATGTCTTGCTAGAAATGTAATATGATAACACATGCTCTCAGAGACTAATACTGAGTGCTACATATAAGTAGTTTAAATTATCCTGTTATTTTGAAATGTTTGAACACATGTTAAGTGCTTACATGTATTTGAAATTGAAAGTCTCTTGGAAAGATATAATTTCACTTCATAAGGCCTCACTGTCATGAGACAACCCATTCTTCATGCATGTCTTGCTAGAAATGTAATATGATAACACATGCTCTCAGCATGGAGCTACTGTTAGTAGCTCCATGTTCTCAGAGACTAATACTGAGTGCTACATATAAGTAGTTTACATTATCCTGTTATTTTGAAATGTTTGAACACATGTTAAGTGCTTACATGTATTTGAAATTGAAAGTCTCTTGGAAAGTAAGTATATTTCTTATCTCATGGTCATTCAGCTGGAACTTGAAAGCATACTAAGTTGTTGTGAGCATCACTTAATAGCTTTGTCAAACATCCTTCTATCCTTATATCCATTATATCCACACTTTTAAAGGAAACATATCTCCACAACTTCAAATGAATGTAGATAAAAGTGTCATCTTTTTTTAAATTGCTTTTGTCAAATATCCTTATTTCCAATCTTTTTTTACATTTTGGAATGAAACACATATCTTCACAACTTCAAAACATTCAAATGAATGTAGATAAAAGATGCCATCTTTTAATTATGGAAGTGTATAACATACCTTTGGCATAAATGTATAACTTACACATCATGGAATGTTTATGTCATATTTTGTGGGATGATATGTGACCGTCCATCACAAAACTAACAAAAAGTCGCATGCACTGATTTTGTATTAGGACTGAAAATAGATGATATGGGCCAATCCAGCCAGTCTTGAGTTTTTCATATTTTCTGAAAGGGCAAGTCTTCTTATATATTATAATAAAGTTTGGGATCATAAAACGAAAAGGAAATTGTGTTTTTTAGCAGTTTTTTTTTTTCTGGAACATGCACTTTTTGGTAGAATAATGTGATTAGGTGTTTCTCATAGTCATCTTTTCATTTCTTAAAAACCCTGTCCATATTTTTAACTTTCAACTCCAATAACTTTACAAAGGACGATGCTTCTGCTTTGAAAGTTGGCATTGATCACCTACAGAATGTGTTAATAAAGCATGCACAGCTTAATCTGATAATCTCTTCATTGTTGTAGCTCCAGTGGTTAACATTCTGTTATTTGTTCCGTTCATTGCACAGCTAGCACGGCTTGATAAAGATTGAGCGCTTGAATAAATGCTATACTCCAGGAGCCCCTTTTCTCAGTTCACATTTTCCGGAGTGTGTGCTTTCATTCCAATATTAGGATCGGTTAGGAGAGTCCATTTGAATCGAGATATACATCATTTTCATCTTTAAGTTTGTTCTTTCAGAATCTGCTCTTAATTAAAAATCCATGTTTGGCAACTTTTTGTTGGTGTTGCGATGCAGGATCACATATATGGTAGGTGTTCATGTCAATCACAAAATTATGTCTTTTCTATGTAAGTATTGTAATAAGTGATCAAGATTCATACTGACTGTACGGTTGAACATGCATTTGTGCTTGTTACCTGACATTGTTCTAACGAACGTCTGCCTTTGTTGTATTTTTCAGGCTCTCCCAGGAGCAATAGTGAGGCTGAGGCAGCAGGGTTGTGAGTACAAATTAAGATTTACATGTAACATCAAGAGTTCTGGTGAGTATTGACGAAAACTACTCCAAAAAGCCTGCACATGTCCTCATTTATTCCTACTTTTTTTCTTTAATGCCCTACTTTTTTCCTCTCATGTCCTACTTTTTCCTACTTTTTGAAAGATTTTGTTCCTACTTTATTCCTACTTTTTTACGTTATCCTGCTTGAAAGCCTGGAATTGTCTTTTAACAACTTTCGTAACAGATCAGTATACATGCACTGTAATATTAAATAGTAAATATGGAACAGTTTCTTTCGGAAGTTAACATTAACGATGAACAAGTGATGTGTAATTAATACATTGTACATGTAGACCAGTTGGTTTGGTGACAGAGAGAGAGACCAAGAGAATAACAATCTACTGGAAATAGACCACAAGAGTTCAGTAATCATGTACTCATTGGTTACTTACAATCACAACCTTCATATCATTTCTTGGTATTAAAGAAAAATCATGTCGGTAACTCACATTACATTGTGGTAACTCACGTTACATGGTAACTCACGTTACAATTTTAAGACCTCTGTTATGAGAATTTGAAGCAAAGACTATAAGTCCCATCATATTTCTTGGATGTGTGCTGCATAGTCATTTGATAATCCAAAATACCATGTCTCAGTTGGGCATAGTAAAATTGCTAGGTTAAAAAGTTCATGTTTCGGTAACTCACGTTACAGCAGCTTCTCGAGCTATGTAAGAGCACGCTGGTGTCCGAAGTAATATCTTATATCGAGCTCTCCACTTTATTTACTGCTAGATTAATATATTTTTGATTTGTAAAACCAAACAAAGTTTGATTTGAGCCTCAAATATAAAAAATAATTGCAAAGAGCAACAAAAATGCATTTTTAGGGATTTTTAGGTCAAAAAATGCTTTCTGGTTTCAAAAGGTATGAAAATGCACAAAAGAGAACTTTTCTTAAATGTAAAGTTGGTTTCACACACTTCAAACTATGGCTAACAAAGTAAGATCATCAGTTGTCCTGAAATATGTGGGTAAAATTTTGGTGGTCATGTCGCACAACTCACGGAAATGCCCATGTATATATCAAGTTTTAGTTTTAAAAATAATAATGTAAGCATTCCATATACTAGTATATGAGGGAAATAGTAACATTTTGAGGAGTTGACCTTGACCTTTGACCCCCTGACTAGTGACCCATGATCCCTACATTCCCTAAAAAATCCCTGCCAGTCAGTACATGTGTATGTACTAAGTTCCATGAAGATACATTGAACCATTTGCAAGAAAAGTGAAATTGTAACATATTCACCTAACCTTTGACCTTTTGACCTTTGACCTTATGACATGAAACTCTCTCTGGAAAATCTTTATGCAGTAGTACATGTCTACAATAAGTTTCAAGATAATACCTTCGGGCATTGCATGGATATGGGGGAAATAGCAATGTTTTTAGCATTTGACCTTGACCTTATGACCTTTGACCTCTTGCCAATGTCACTAAAATCTACTCAACTAATTGCCCCATCATACATCATCCTTGGACCAAGTTTGGTGAAAGCTGCTTCATCCAGTTTAGAGTTATCACGTAAACAGATAAATTTTGGGATTTGACCTCTGTCCAATTTCACTCAAAACCTAATCAAGTAATTGTCCCATCATACATTCATCCTCAGACAAATTTTGGTGAAATTTGCTGAATCCAGTCTTGAGTTATCGCGTAAACAGATACAATTTAATGATTTGACCTTGACCTTTGACCTTTGGCCAATTTCACCCAAAATCTAATCAATTAATTGCCCCATCATACTTTATACTTGGACCAAGTTTGGTAAAATTCCAGTCAATATTACTCAAGTTATCGCATAAACGAATGCGGACGGACGTACGGACGTACGTACGTACGGACGGACGGACGGACGGACGGACGTACGTACGGACGGACGGACGGACAACCCGAAAACATAATGCCTCCGGCACCACAAAATCACAATAAAGCCTGAAATATAATGAGATATCAGTATTTTTCTCATTAAACCATAACTGTAGACGGTTTAGTCTGGAAACATTTTTATTATAACTATTGTTCACATATTGTGCATTTATAATATAGGTTTTTCCATTCATTTTCAAACTTATTTCATTCAATTTCACAAATTTTTACTTCAGTTTCGTAGCAAGATGTCGGGAATAGGCCAATCTTACTTTCAAATTCGTCTTTCGTCGTTCATTTTCAAATAAAGTCCATTCAATTTTAATAGTCATTTGGCATATCTTTTCGTCATTTACAGTTCAAATTCATCAGTCTCACTCGCAGCAGTCAAAACAGAAGGATCGATTTCGTCTTTTGTCAATCATTTCCGTTAAATTTTCATTCATATTCGTCTCATATCTCTATCCGGTGTGATTTCCCAGTCATTCATGTATTTTTTTTTTTCTGTTACCATTCACATTTTATATTCAGGAGTTAACATACACACAAGTGTCCCCCCCCCCCCCACACACACACAGAACCACAGATACAGACACACACACAAGCAATCCGAGTACACACTGATACAAACAGACGTACCGTCTTGAATACGACAACATCCAGCTAATTTGAATGAAAAATTCATGAAATTGTGTGAACAAAAACGAATTTGATCTTCACATTCTGCGATCCGTCAGCGGGAGGGCTGAATTTGAATGACAATTGACGATTTTGAATGCTATGTCTTTGAAAATGTTTGACGAAAAACGAATTACAATGACAATTGACAAAATTGAAGTTAGGATTTGCGTTCCACGTGCTTCTCAGGACGAAATTGAATAATAAATCTTTGGAATTGAATGACATAAGTGCGAAAATGGATGGGAAAACCTATATTTAACATTGATTAAGACAGATTACAATTTTTACAGCTGTTACAAATGCATATTTTAGAACTAGTTTAAAGCACTAATACTGGGTTATTGTTTCATCTGCAAATGGAAAATCATACCTTTAAGAGATTGGCAGATTTTTATCACTTTTTTTTTTTTGGGGGGGGGGGGGAGAGAAGAATTGAACAAACTTCCTATCAGGGCACTTCAAGGCATCACAGATTTTAGCATGTTGGATGGGGTACATCCCATATATTTTATAGGTGAGTCACAAGGGAGTTATGACTCTTATGGAGCTTAACTAAAATTGTCCCAGTTTGAAACATTTCTATGCAAAACATAGCTGCAGATAGCTAGCATATAATAGCTATTATCATCCTAGCTACATCTCATGTACTTTGCCTTCGTACCTGCCAGTGTGACGTACTCGATGCACTCTTTTTGGAGTTTCTCATCCTCCATGAGTGTGTTGATAGTTGGCTGTACCATGTACACGTTGGAGTACTGTCAAGAACAAAAATATAGATAGAAACATAACAGATGATTATTTTCATCACAATCATAGAAAGAAAATGAATGTTGGTGTAATATCATTCAACGGAAACAGAGCATCTGAAGTTCAAAAAGATAAGGTTATATCTGCTATTTGATAAAAATCTCCACGCAAATCTCTTGTACACACATCTATAAAAGTTTCATCTTAATCAAAGAAAAGATAAAACCTGCACTGACTAGGGAAAAAATCATCTACAAGACTACAATGCGATCATCTTATCTTACACCTCTTAGTCCTAAACATTTCTACGAAGTTGCACACACGGACATGAACAAACATGATATTTATAAACATTGCAGCTGCCAGAGAAACTTCTGAAAACCTTCATGGCTGATTATCTGTAAAAGGCCATTGCTACGGTAGCTGGCACCCCTGAAACTTGTTATTATTGAAAGCATGCTCTAAAGTGGTCCTTAGACCAAGACACAACAGATCTCACCTGAAATATTGGGACGATGGAAATGACACCATAGTACCTAATGGAGAAAAAGAATGATACATGAATTGTATTACACCTTGGAATGATTTTTGAATGATCTTTTGTGTGTGTTACTTTCTTTGAAAAGTTGTACCAAACTTTACTAATACAGTGTACTCCCGTTACAACGAACACGGTTATAACGAAATTTCGTTATAACGAAGTAAAACTTCTGGTCCCAAAATTATCGCCATTGAAGTCTATGGTACAAAATTCGCTTATAACGAACACGGTTATAGCGAAATTCTCGTTATAACGAAGTTTTTTCTGAGCACCACTGACAAAGAAAAACAAAAGAAATGTGCTCCGTTATAACGAAATGCGGATCGCTTCCGAAAATACGTAGCGGAACAAGTATTTGTAGCGTCTCTGCATGGGCGAACGCTTCACATCACCGTGTACGTGTTCGCTCCTTGTGTCCTGCAGAGTTTCCGAGGGGAACTTGCATTATTGTAATACAATAATCTGAAATTAAACAAGGTTTGTTTTATCGTTCCGAAAGACTTTATCACAAAACACACAGATTCTTATACACCTAAATATCCGTTGGTTCGGAAATGAAATAGGGTTTGTTATTACGAACATTTTGGCGTTATTCAAACAGTTCGTTATTACTAAAGTTCGTTAAACCGACAATGAGATATGATTCTTATTACAACGGTTCGTTAGTCAGAAAATGACAGGAATTCTAAACTTTCGTTAATCGGAACATTAAAAAAAAAGTTTCATTAATCCAAAGGTGTGTCCACTATCAACAAAACGTGGGAATTGCAAACCTCATAATTGTCTTAAGATAACCGAACCTTCGAAATAACTAGCTTTTCTCATTTTTTTATTCTTTTTTTTTTGATTTACAAACCTTCGGAGGAATAACAAACCTTATTTCATTATCGGATTAAAAAACCTTCGGAGCAGTGAACCTTTGTCATTTTTTTTTCATTTACAAACCTTTGCAATGACGAAACTCATTTCATTTTCCGATAAACGAGCCATCAGAAAACGAACAATATATTAATATCTAAATCATGAACTTTCGGAATAACGAATCGTGGGAAGAGCGAAGCTTCAAAATAACAAACAAACCTTCGGATTCCCGGGAATGGCGAAACTTCGGAACAAAGAGTCTTTCGGAGTAACGAACGTTAGTGAAAAACAAATCTTTGGAATAGCGAACTGTAACGGAATCCTAAACCATCATTTTCTATACAACTTATTGTGTGACAACAAACAACTTTATGCTCTCTTTTAAATGTAATATCCAAACAAAATCAAAAAGGTACCATCCCATTTCATATAGCTTTCCAGTGTATGATGAGTACTGTAAACGTCAATATTTTCGCGCGATTAATTTTTCACGCTGAGCGGCTCGAAAACATATTCGCGGGTTCTTAAATTCGCGCTCCGCAGCGGGTAAATACACAGTCTCTGTTTTCATCCAGCGATGCCAGCGTACGATAAGCGACGTAGCGAGCGGCGCGAGTGCGAGTACACAAGCGCTCAACTACGTAGTACATTGTGTATTTTACTCGATACATGTACTGTAGTACTAGTACTGTAGTCGCGGGGATGTAGCACACCAATCGGCCCTGGGCTCGGTGCGTGCAATGCGTGCGATGATACTGCTATACGCGTAAACATGTCTGTACTACGTAGCAGTATCATCGACGAAGCGCACACAATTCAGGCCGTTAAAATGTGCATAGAAAATTGCGAAGATATATTCGCGCGTTTTTGAATTCGCGCTTGCCGAACGTAGCGCGAAATCCGCGAAAATTAATGTACCGCGAAAATTTCCACGTTTACAGTATTCAACAAACAGAATATGATATATGCGTGGTTTCCTTGTTTTTGTTATATATTGTATTTGTTCGGTTATAACGAAATTTCGTTATAACGAAAGAAAACGGCCGGTCCAGAGCATTTCGTTATAACGGGAGTGCACTGTACTGTACTGTTCTAATGATAATTATAAAACCACAGTGAAAGAATGAGGAAGTATTATTCCATTATAGGAAGTCATTTTCCCACCATAGAGGTGACATACAGGACATTTCTGATGCAGGAGGCAACATCTTAATTTCCCCTGCATGATTTTTACAAATATCAGTCCACACTGCAAAAATAAAAAAAATAAAAAGTACTTTGCTGTAACAGCTTGTCCACACAGTTCCCCCCCCCCCCCCAGCACATACACGCACACACAAATCACACAATGTGCAAAACTATGCCAGCAGGACACTTCAATTAACTACTAATATAAATGATATCACAACTGAGCTATCACGGCATGACTCCACTACCAATTGATACTCACAAAAGATTCTGGAGGCAGATTTTCACCAAATTCAGATCTACATCTGCTTCTACAGCTATCCTTTGCACATGGTTGACTCCGTCAATATAAGGCAGTATCTTGAAAGGGAGAAACAAGCAAAGAATAAATAAAAACCTCATGTAATGTTCACAAGACCGTATTCAAAATAGATTTTAGTCTACTAAAATTACTTTGCACTGCAGTTCTTTCACTAATTACACAATGGCAGTTCTACATTTTGAGTAAGGGAGAAGTTAAGTAAATGAAAGATGTTTCAAAACATGAGTGCATAGATATGGGAGCTGTCGTCTGTCTGGTTGGGCATCCCGTTTTCCTATTTTGAGCTTTAATACTGAATCACTGTACAATACAATGATAACAAAGAATTCACAGAATAAAACATATTGACTGTTCTACTTGTAATCTCATCTGCATACTGACATAAATACATGCACACAAAGAATCATGACAACTCTACCTCTGATGCTGTGGCTAACATACTGTATGGAAGCTTTATACTACTTGCAGATGCATTGTTTGGTCGATTTTGATATGCGTGAAATCACAATTCATGCTCAGAAATAAAAATTAAACGAGAAGATGCCTCTCAAACTTGAATTTAGACAGGCCAATTGAATGGAAGGGATGAAATGCTCCTATCTTGGCGTTAGCTCTCCATAAACTCTCCTCAATGATAATAAACACAAAATACGGATATGACACTTTTTATCAAATCAAAATCGCTAAGAGCATAAACTGAATGATAATGGTACCATTGGTATACTTTCTTCTTTCTCTCCTTGCCATCCCAATGAACCTATTGAGTCCCAGATCCGTGGTCTGGTGAGGTATCTTTTTTTTATTATTATTATTATTATTTTTTTTTTTATACTGTATTCTATTTCATTGGTTTCCTTTTTTTTTCTTTTTTTTTTCCTGCTCATTTTCAGTGTTTCACAAGGTAAACAATTCTTTCATTTTGAGCCATTTGTTATTCAAACAAAAGCCTCATGATTGCTAGATTATAACCGATTCCTAAATTGGCATGATACAATAATTTTCCTGGTTCTCTCGCATTTGCATATTCTCGTAGAAATGCTTTCTGTTTTTGTAGAGATCTTATCCATTCACCCCATTTCCTCTCATCTTTCTCCCGTTCAATGCTGGCCAAAAGATTAAAATTTCTGTAGCAATACTGCCCCTTGGGACTTGATAGGAGAAGTCTCTCTCTCTTTCTCCTGTCTACAAGGGGAGATTATTACCTGCTGTGTGGTGAGGTCCCACTGCAAGTTGTCATACGTGTCCTTGTCTGTGAGGAACATGGGGACGTGGTGCTCCAGAACAGGTTGCGGCTCCTTGGTCGGGGGCACAATCTTCAGGTGGATGGTGTTAGACTCATCTGTAAGATAAAGAGTTCCATGGTAATGTAACAACACCTCAGAGGGACTGCTACAGATGGGAGGATAGGTGGCTACACAGCAGAGGAGGAGTACACTCTTTTTGCTGTCTTACTGAGCTGAACTTTGATGGTGAGGAACAGACAAAAAAAAGAACAGATGAGTAGAAACTTGAGAAGAAAGGGTGGTATCTATCTGGACGCGGCACTTATGTGGGAGTTTATGTAAAAACACAAGTGTTCAATATTTGCACAGGAAAGAAAGGGCTATTAAGTTTCAAAAGAATAATAAAGTCACAAACACACTTTCTGAACATTCCCAATATATACAGTGTACAAACAGAATTGGAACAGAAGAGTTGAAACAAATGGAGCAATGGTAAAACAGACTACACTCAAATTACCCTAATGAACTTGTGATTCTATCAAGTTTGTTTGTTTTATTTTGATTTGTTTTTTGTTTTTTGTTTTTTTGAGCAAATCTGACTGAGACTTTTTAAGTTTTGTCAAAGAAAACATGCAGACAGACTGACTGACTACAAAAGAATATTATGCGTCACACATCTTAGGACCAGGGACTTGAAAATGATGATAATCAAAAAATAAATAATGTGGAATTCAAAGTTTACAAGAAAAATGAAAAATGAAAAGCTTACTTATTGGCACAGAGCACTTTCCATACTCATTGAGATTGGTGAGCAGCTTTTTAAGGACGTCCGGAACTCTGGCTTTTGTCTCCTCGGTGGAAAGGAAGGCACATTCCAGCTGGGCAATAGATGATAAGACATGGAGTGTAAACACTCAGCTATGGATACTGCTTGAGGTGGAAGAACCATAACATATCCCATTCAAAGATAACTGTTCAGTACAGCATTGGAAATGTTTCTCTGCGATGTGCCATATTTTGCAGAGTGTCTGATGATAATAACGGTGCCTGATGAAGTGGTTTAAATCAATACTAACCCAACCCCATTAATTTTGAAAACATAACTAAACACAATAAAATTGAATAATTCTCACGTTACTTTAATGACTTGTATTTATGCAGTTCCTTGGGAAATAATACAGGTCCTGCCAGGTTGACACATTTCTCAAAGCAAGGAAACACTGTAGTTACCTCCAGGGTGACAAAGTAGCCGGATAACTTTTTGACTAGGGTCTCATATGGCGCTGTATCTGATCCAGGTTCCAGCACAAAGCAGATGTTGAAGAGATACTCATTCCTGGCGTACTTGTGATCCCGTATACAACTTGGCCAACCGATCACTTTGCCTTGCTTCACATTGCTATATAAAGACAGATCAGAAACAGATGTGTGTTTGTTTGTTTGTTTGTTTTTTTTTTTTTTTTTTTTTTTTTTTGGGGGGGGGCATGAAACTGATGCAGTCGTATTAGATATAGATTTCCTAAGAAAATTATTCTTTCCTCTAATTTGATAGAATGCACATCACAGTTTTGGAAGACTGCCAAATGAATAAGAACACTTATTAAATGACTTTGCTTTCATATATTGAAGCATATCTACCAATTACTTCTTCATGTGTTTTTGTTTTGCATAGATAATTACGAAGCTAGGTACTTGGACGGAATTTTGACTAGTCTGCCAAAACAATGCAGTCACTTCCTTTTCAGCAAGTTTGCAGCTTGTGGAAACCACTACATGTAGGTCTAAAGAAAACCCAACAAAACAAAATGAAACAAGATCAAATAAGACATGACTTCTAATCACAGACCATAAATGGTAAACATTTTAGGATTTTGTAAAGTCAAAAGAAAGTAAACATCATAATTACTTTAAGCAAAGATATTGAGAAGATGCATAGTATCGTTGATGTTTTTCATTTTCATCAACAGAAAATCTTCCAGACAAGAAAAGATTCTAAATATTGTATATTTGCTGGGCATAATATACAGTTGTACTTACACAGTTATCAATTTATCTTGCAGTTCTGGTTTGGGGATGACATAAACAGAAAGGATGTCGAAAAGCTCTCTTGATATGCAGTCTTCAGGAACCTGGATGTGTGTGAAAGAGAAGAAAGCTGGCCATAAAAGAAGAAACTTGTGCAAGACTTATGTGGTGTGAATGTAATTTGACACTTCACATTAAATTCATCAAGAGTTTTGCTTGAATCTTCATTTTGCTCCCCAGCATTGATCTATGTGGCCATGTACACAGCGTTTGTGCACTTTCTAAATGATGGTACTGCACATACTGCATTATCTTGGGCTATTAAAAAGAAAAAAAAAGAAAAAAAGTCTAGTCTCAACTCATCCTCTAGTTACACGTTACTCCTCTTAACAAATGCTAATGACGAGTTTCATGATTCTATTTAAATTCCGAGTACTAGGTTTTGTTGGGTTCAAATAATGGAACAGCATTCCAGTGAGTGAAAATCACTTTGATGTGTCCGAGTAGAAAATGCTGCCATGATTATTCAAACAGCCATTCTTGGGGAATGAATGAATGAATTAAAATCAAGATGAGGTGGACATCTCAACTCTTATTTGGGGCCCATTTTTAATGCACTGCTACAACCCCGCTAGCAATCTTGCATTTGCAACTGAATACCTTAGCTCTGTAGTCTGGAGTCTTGTTTGCAGTAGCCAGAATAAGAAGAGTAATTACCTGATATGTTATCTTTGGTCCTGCCTGTGGGTGAAATTCACTGAAGAAAATGCACTGAAGTCTCCCAACAGCAGCCATGTCATTAAATGGCCTGCATTGGTTACAAGAAAATCAAAACAAACAAAAAAATTAGCTTCATTGAAAGACAATTAAAAGTGCTTAGACTCTACAACATTTTATTCATTAAACAGACTAGTAAAATGGATCTTGATGGAAGTCAGAAAGTAGAAATCCCACTAGTCTGGTCATATGCGACTCCCATTAATATAATGAAGTGAATTTACTTGGACTTTGGGGTCGGCATTTTTTCTTTTTTCGTTATATCAAAATTTTGTAAATCTCTAGGGGAGTTTCTATAGCCTAACAGGTAGACAGGTAGAAAGTTCCAAAGTGTAAATATTAAACATAGAACACTCTAGATTCCAGATCTAAAGTCATAAAATAGAAGTCTAGATTTAATAGTTAAATAATAACTTTTGGACCTCCATTTTACTTTGTTGTAATTAGAGACTAAACGTCTATTAGTGATTGCCTAAGTTTTGGCTGGCCTTTGTTAGCTTTAGTATAATAACCCGTGGGCAAAATCGTGAAATAGGCCCCACCGCAGTGCGCGTGCACCCGTGCGTTAGCAAGCAAGGGTAGGTCCTAGGGTTAAGGGTTAGAGGGTTAGTTAGGGTTAGGGTTTAGGGTTAGGTAGGGTTGTATTTATGGTTAAATTGGCCGTTAAATTAGTCGAGGGACATTAGGGAGTCCTTCCGAGAAGAAAGGGAGGACGAAAGATGCTATGCTGTGGAAATCGGCCCCACCGCTGTATCATTTTCGCGTAAACGCCGTTTGGTGGGGCCGCATTCACGAGTATTATACTGTGGAAGGAAGCCCCACCGCCGTGCTTACCTACCGATGAACGCCACACGGTGGGGCTGAATTCACGAGTATAAATAGGCGAGCCGCCGTAGTATTAGTGCGGACACACAGTGGTGGGGCTTATTTCACGAGTATGCCAACCCGTGTTTGTCCGGGAGTGCACCGGGAGTGGTGGGGCTTATTTCACGAGTATGCCAACCCGTGTTTGTCCGGGAGTGCACCGTTGCCTGCCTATTAAAAGTTCAACGTTCACGAGGTATAGAAAAAGCAAACCAAATCAAACTATTCACTGTCATGCCAATCACACCTGTCTAGCTCACCTAAGTGCAATACTAATTCACTGTGTAGTACATGTAGGGCATATACCCGTACCTACTGCAGATCTCTAAACAATTTAACCTAGATCGAGATCTGAGTCTACTATCAATTTACATACACATTTCTCGATACATGGGACCGAGGAGCAGACGAGATATGTGTCGTACTTGGTTGTACACAAAGTTTTAGTAGGCCTATACAAACTGAGCTGAATAAGACTTAACAAAATTAACAAAGGAAATGATTGATGAAACATGCATACTCAGGCCTGGAATGTGCTAAGAACAAGTTTGTCCAAGGTGTACAAATAACAGCACAATCACTTGTAATTCGCAGAAGAGCACAGGTTCGCCAACCCACCGAGATCCCGTGCAAGGAGTGCGACTAAGACTAGACTCGACTCGACTCGACTCGACTCGATCGGATCGCGCCTGTTACAGTATCCGTTCACAGAGTCCGTTCGATCAAACACTCAAGGGTCTGCTTAAAAATGAGATAAAACTACATGTATATAGGATAAGAAATAATACAACATTTACTGTCATTGAAATGGCTATTTGACAAACTTGTACATCTAAAGGAGAACTACAGTGAAACAGTGATGGGTAACAAGGCATCAGTAACCAAGTAATAGAAAACGAAATTTAGCAAAATGTGTCAAATTTTGTACATTATAGGACCTACACAAGACAAAGTTGTAAAAGACAAAAAAAAAAAAAAAGGAAATGATTAGTCAAGTTAAGCACAATAGTAAAGAAGATTAGAATCGAATCTAAATGGTATGACAAAATTTAGCCAGATTTATTTAAAGGTGTGCATTTTGGCCTTATAAGTTAATTATTTTGAAATTTTCCATTTTTACAGTGTTTGGCCTTTTTGAAGCAACTGTCTAAATATAATTTCTTTTTTTTTTCTGTTGAAAAAAAAAAAAAGACATCTCTTGTGGCAAAATGACCATGGATTATGAACACCATTCGAAACACAAAATTGAATGAAAAATAATCTAAATAATTTAAATGTAGACAGGAATACTTAAGAGAACCTATTTTTATTTAACGGGATTAACATAAAAGCTATACAGACAGGCCTATAAAAATACTAATTTACTGCCTATCATGTTGTGATCTAAGTGAATTTCTCGTCAATTTTCTTCCTTTTAGTCTAGAGGCTATGACTTCCTCAGATGCTGGGAAATAATAAAAGAATGTCACAATATATTTGCCAACGCAAGTTATAAACAAGATCAGTATACTCCTGTAAACTCGACGTAAGACGACCGATGGTTGCCATCCTTACCCCACAGGCACACTCACGCTTATTGAGACATGGTGCAACGGAATTTTCGAAGAAAGATAATTATTTTACCCAGATGTGATCATCAGTGTCTACTTAATAGACCTTGACATAATTTGTCTCAATATTATATTTTGAATGAACATGTAAGTGTTTCCGTACATCACGTGATACTTGATAAGAACGTAATGATGTCGAGTACTTTTCTCAGAGTCAAACATTCTGGGGTGAAACTTTTGTGAACGTCTAAACAAAATCAAGTAATCATCAGTTGACTGTTGATTTTCCGCGAACGTGAGAAAATAGTTAGATAGAGGGGGTGGTCCATCTCAGCCGCTGTGACCTTCTTAATCCCTACTCTCCTCTATTATATACATTCTCTTAAAGGTTTAGGATAATAGCACATAAAATGTGTTCAGTTGCTTTAAGAAAAACAGGCAATTACAACATTATTATCAAGATTATTACAAGTATTATACCTGAAGGAAATTGCATTTATTTCATTCCAATTTCTTCACTCGTCTAACCAACTGATAAAGGTCCCGAGAGGGCACGTTCTCTTTTAGTTAAGCACCTTGTCAGAGAAAACATGACAATTCACATGCAATATCCCCTCTGCCAGACACTGGCCAGAGATGAAACAAAGTTTGCATGTTTTCGAAGATTGCACCAGAAACGACGTATGATAAGACGGACATTATCTGCTTCTATAGGACAAGCGTTACAAACGTAAAGTCATCGAGCAATATAACGATTAAGCTGAGGTTAGCCGAAGATTTGAGTGGTTGAATTGATCTCCCCTATAGTGAGAACCACCTTGATCTTCCCTTCATTGAGAGCCAGACGATCCCTGGATGGAACTTTCTCTTGTGGATATAATCTCAGGTCAACTTTGAGATGTCTGTTGACCTTATCCTCCAGGCGGGACTTACGAAGGCCGGTTACTGCACCTCATCTCTTTTTATTACAGCTTCAGGTGACACAGAAATGAGACAAAAAATTGAAAAGTAATTGGCCAAATCATTTTCTCAAGAACTTTAATAACATTGGCCATGCAGTTAACTACGATTTCGGTGAACTTAAGATGTATTTTGTTTTTATTTGGATCGTCACATCATGGGCAGAGGTATGGTATAGGACATACCATCTTGCTTTTTCCAAAGTACTTTTTTTCACCATACCTTGTCTCTCGGAAAGTACTGTCATAATTATACTGTCATAACTTTTCTGTCATAGAAATAGATATCGGTCCTATACCCTCTGATGTTTCTGCTACTTTTGGCTATAATATCAAATCACGTCAAGAATGAACTTCCCTGAGATCAAACATTAAGCAATAAATCGCTTTAGTAAAGGAAATATTCAACCGAAGAAACTTGGAAGAAGTCGACTACAAAAAAAAAAAAAAATCTTATTTTTTAAAAAAAAAAAAGTCTCTTTGCTATTGTTGCATTTTCATTTGTACGTTGCATTCTTAAAGATAAAAGTTGCAGACGTAACCTAAAAAAAAAAAAAAGTAAGGGACACGTCCTCATTTAGAGCACGTGGCACGTCATGCCCGTGGGACACAGGTGCTATACTACTAGTATTTCTTTTCTCGATCCATGAGTACTACGTAAAAGTGTTGAGTCACTCCAATGCTAACGTTTCGTCAGACTTTGTCTGCGCGTTATTATTCAAAACAAGCGAACAGCCCAAAGAAGTTAAAGGGATAGTATAGTATCGGTGGAGATGAGGATTGAGCTTTTAACTTTTTGCGAGATGCCAAGAAACAACTTATGAAATGGCACAGAGCATACCATTCTAAGAGGAATTAAAAGTTTATTTGATGAAAATAAGTTTTGGAATCCAATGGCTGAGACATCCAAAAACAAAGTAAACCAAAGCGATCATAACGTGGGTCCCACCTTTTATTAGGATTACTTTGTTTTAGATATCTCAGCCATTTCAAAACCAATTTTCCTTAAAAAAACAACAACTTTGAATTCCTCTCGGAATCACATGCTCTTTCATATTTTATAAGATATGTTTCTCATTATCTCAACGAAAAAAAAAAAATGTTAGAAACCTGAAGTTAGGACACGACCACAACTATACGATTCCTTTAATCTTATTTCGTCTATGAACAGTGCTCATTGATTCTATTCCCCTTTTTATTTTTTTTCAGGTTTACATTACCATGTTGACTAAAGTGTAAAAAAAATATTAAAAACCACAATACCAATTACAAAGAGAGAACGCAATTTAATGTCCTTTATATTTATGAAAATTATGTCAAGAAAATTGAATTCTTCAACGCCAAGTGAAAGGTGGTCAAAGCGGAAACGAAATGACACTTTAAGAGGGAAAGAGAGAGACAATCAAACAAAAACCAAGGTTTAGCTTAAATTTGTAACCATTTACATTTTTTTTTTTTTTTTGTGCCTGAACCGATGACTGTCATTTGCTTCTTTGATGAAAATATTTCCTTATGATGTAACTCTGCTTCGTGCAAATATCATAAGTAATCCAAGGAGTGTGCGATTCGAAGCCGGGGTTGTACATGTTAAAAGCCCTTGAGTTTTATGCGCCACTTAAGAAGCCCCCCCCCCCCCCTTTTTTCTTTTTCTTTTCTTTTTTTCTTTGTTTTGTTTTTTGTTTTTGTTTTTTGTTTTGCTCCCCATCCGCCTTTGTGTATTGTAATAATGGTCCACGTTCTTACAATTGCCTTCTGTGAAAAAAAAAATGAAAGAAGAAGGAAACTTATCTTCTTCGGTTCCTGCACTAATAAGAAAGGAAATACGATAACAAAAGACGAGGATGACTTTGACATAGGGACATTGCCCATTCGAAATAACGTCAAACCCATTCAGAGATGAAACGGACATCCCATTTGTTGAACCTATTAAAAACTTACGTCCTTTGAATTTAATTCCTATAGGACAGCTGTAGGCCCACATATCCGCGGGTATCAATGTTCTAATCTCCGCGTCCATCTGCGCTTCAATGGACAATGGGTACAGGGTGTTAAAGATAGTGTAAAACGCTCTCGCGTAACAGGTGACAAAGAGCTTTAATATAGTTACTTTGCTTCTCAAGAAAGGGGAAGAAGGTCGCTCGCTTTTACATTTAGCAGTGGTTGACGTGTTTTCTTGTCACGTGGAAGCGCGTAAACAAGCTCGCACAAAATGTATTATTTTTCCTCACTCACTCTTTGGTCACGCTAATTACATAGGATTTGGCGTTCACAAGATGAGGATCTTCATCAAGCAATTTTTCCAGATGGGTCAGTGCATACCAACACGTGTGGACACGCATGACCGCAATCTGTTGAGTAATCCAGTCCCTTGAATCATTTTACTTAATGAATTCTTTACCATCACTCTATCTCTCCCTCTCTCCTCATCTCTATCTATCTTTCTATCTATCTATCTGTCTATCTCTCCATATTTCTCTGTCTCTCTTTATCTATCTCTCGCTTTCTTGTTAATACCACGCATAAAATTCTTTCACGCCTTTAAGCTTCTAATCTCTTATTTACCATGTACTTTAATTAGATCAGTATATTTTATTCACTGCATATCAAGAGTGGTACTTTGCATTATTCCGACAAGCAGTTTTGTTTTGTTTTTCATTTCTCCAACTCACCGTTATGTGCTTCATTGTAAACATACTTATGAAAACATGAATATCTGCTCAGTTACGCAATAACATGTAAGTACTCCTGCAAAGTATGTATTTTTTCCTTACTATCATACATTCATTCGTACATACATCACTTTGTACCATACTCTACGGCATGTTCTTCTTTACTTCTTTGCTTCTAGAACACTTTGTATTCATGTGTCGCCTTTTGTTCGATGGAAATAAAATGATTTAATCGAATGATAAGTATTTTACTATGAATTCATTATATCAGTAGTTTCGTGAGCAATGAAAATACGGCAATTGCAGTAATACGCATGACATGAATGGGGGAGGGGAGAATTAAATAAGGCTGACTTAAACATATATAGCAATTATTAACAATTTATCGAGAGTAATTCTTATGTTGTCACGGCTTCAAGCCTTGGTCATATACATCAGTTCTGCTAATTTCTATTACCGTTTGACATTAGAAATAAACTAATTTCATATGAAAAAATCATTGATCATGGTAACTGAAATATAGCGTCGTTTTTTACAAATCTGTACGTCATGCATTGTACTATGATGTTACGTTAGTCTTTAAAATTCTTATTATTTATCGTTTCGTGGTTAAAGAAGTATCAGTATTCTCTTTACGAAACTTTGCACGAGAAGAAAAATAATGCAGATGCCAATCAAGGATATCAAAATTTAATTCAATTCAATTCAATTCAATTCAAACTTTATTTCATTTTTCGAAAAAAACATAAACATTTCACTTTCTTTGGTAACAGAGAATAAGGTTACATAATCAAAATGGAAATGGAAAAAGAAATGAACAGAGGATCACCAAAGTCTTCAAATCATATTCTTTATCAAATACAAGGAGAATTCTCGAGCACAAAGATATACTTATTACCTGTCCTGATCGCCTTCACTCGTTACATTTCCCATTTCTGTTGGTTCATGTAACATTGAGAGAGAGAGAGACAGGATATTTTTTTTTCTGTTTTTATTAAACCCTGTATAACATTTGGCATGAAACAAAATACATATCATACCTGTGCAATTATAGTGTTAAACAGAGCGAGAGACAGGATATTAGCATCACATTAGACACACAAAATACTGGATTTACCACTCAGCGTGCATCAGTGTTTATTATCCCATAAATCAAAATACATTTGATGTAACTAGACCTACCCTGCTTTTGTTTTGTTTTGTTTTTTGTTGTTGTTTTTTTTCGGCGTACTTGAAGTATAACAACAAATATAAAAAAAAAATGTATACAGGATTAAGGAGAAAACACGAGTTGTGAAACGTTGCAGTGTCCTTAAGATGGGGTTTTTAGAAAGAAAAGAAAAAGATTTGTTATGTAAACCAAAGAAAGTAAGTTGATCTTTTTTCATTTGGTTGTAAAGAGCACGAAGAAGTTAGTGATGTAATGAATTGTAGTATTTTTCCACTTCTTGTGGAACAAAATAGACAAAAAGATCATAACAAGTAAAGCAGAAACAGAGACAAATGTATCTCAATATCGAGAGTACCTAGTAACTCCTCTCATCTTTGCGAAATATGGACCGATATTCGTATCAAATTCATGCTCAACGCTTTCATCGTTGCATAAATAAGATATCAGTGACAACAATCCACTGCTTTTCGCCTCAGAGATTTGGTTGCTGATTTTTTTTTCCTCTCAAAAAAAAGGTCTTCTGGGCTTTGTGCATTGGAGCACTTAAGGGGGTGTCTCACTGAGGCGAACGCAGCGAATTTGGGATTTCGCCACGCAGGGTTCGTAAAAGGTTGCAAAAGGTTCGTTAAACACTGTTAAAGGTTGCAAGAACATTCGCAAACAGTATTTTTCTTGTCGCAAACAGTTTTTCTTGTCGCAAATAAATTTTGAACATGTTCAAAATATTTTGAGAACTTATTTTTTTTTCCACAAACAGTTGCAAGTGTTTGCAAAACAGTCGTAAGTCTTTGCAAACGGTTGCAATACGGTGTCGCTGAAGTTCTTAACTTCGTCAATGCGACCGACACATGACCATGTGGTTACAGTATAAAATCGACCCATTGAGAGAAATTTACCATGGCAGTCTGTAGAAGAAACAAGGTACTAAAAAGTTCTGAAAGCTCTTGACATCCCCATCACCATTGCTGCGTGAGCTTTTCATATTAAATCGAAGTCTGTTCTCTGCAGCAACCACTCTTTTATCTTTCTCTTAATTTGCACGATAAAGTTGAAGCAGCAGCAGCCAGGCAAAGCAGCTCTTCAATTGCGGTCAGAAGAAATCGATCTGCTGGGGAAGGTTTGCTCTCCGTTTTGTCGGGTTGGTTGGGTTCAAATATTCGCTTGGTACTTTTCCAGGAGTTAGCAAAAATTCCCAAACATTCACAAATAGTTGTAAATGACTGGCAAATAGTTGCTAATCTTCACAAAAACTGTCGCTAACATTTGCTTATACGGTCGCTAACAGTCGCCAACTGCCTTTCGCAAACACTTTCTCAAACATTAGCTCAAAAGTATAGTGTTGCTATTATGATTATAGGTGTTGCTAAACATCGCTAAAAGTCGCTGAGTGTCGCAATAGTGACAGAGACGAGCCCTGATTTTTGCCAACATTCGTAAAAAAAAGTTGGCAAATCTAAAATTTTTAACGTTTGTAAGTTTTTGCTGCTCAGTGAGATACCCCCTTTTTAGAATATTGTGTGTGTGTGTGTGTGTGTGTGTGTGTGTGTGTGTGTGTGTGTGTGTGTGTATTTACGTATAGTGTGATAATTCTTTGTTTCACACCATGCATCCAACAGAGTACATCAAATAATGAGACTTGGCACATGGGAAATTGCCCAATGCGCGTGCAAATTGAGATGATATTCATTTGATATCGCAAAGATATTTCTTCACTTCAACCATTTGAAAGACATTTTGCAAAAGAAAAACAAAACAAAACAAAAAACGCCGCATTTAGAATATGTATTGCAAAACAATTAGTGAAATACTGATAGCTCTGAAGTAATGTAACTTATTGAAATCAAATAAAGACCCGCGCTGGTGGACTGTATACCCTTCCACGATCACTGTATTAATTTTTAAGCTCCGCCGATTTACTATCATGCATAACATTCCATCAATAAGGATATCATATCACAGCTTTGTCTTTTTTTTTTTAACATAGCGTTTGCCATTCCGTTGAAACCTACGTCAGGCAGATTAACACCCCTTTTCGTAAGCAAGCCGGAAGTAGCCTTTTGAAGAAGCCATCGAAGGATGATTCTATAGGAAGAAACGACAGCACAAAAACACTTTCAGCTGAGTGGGGGCCGACCCGGAGCTGAAAATGGTCGTTGTAGTTGTGGTTAGGTTGTTACCGTGTGTGAGGTTTGTTGTTGTCGTTCTTTTTTTTTGTGCCAGTTGTTCATTATTTTATTCTACATTGAAGAAAACTTTCACGAGGATTTATTCCTGCAAAGGATAAAGTTACGCACTCTCCCCGAGATCTCTCATGGTAAGACATAGCCTTACCGTCTACTTGTCCTCCCTAATACGGTGCAGCTTTATGTACGTTGCTCTCTCCGATTACCTCTCTCTTTAGAAGGAGCAAGTCTTGAAACTGGATGATAAGAATGTTTGCTCTCCACTTGTATTGCATGGTGCTGGTAACCAAAGACTTGTCCTTCCGATTCATTGTCGAGAGAATAAATCACGTATTTTGATCTGCTCAGCATAGTCACCAGTTTGTATCGGTCCCATTTCCACCATAATAAATTAGGGTGACCGAGTGCTTTACAGTGAGAACAGTGCTTTACGGTGAGAATGTACTGTGTTTTTACATCTGATACTTCAAATTCTATTCTGAATCAACGTCATCGGTGAAAATGATGTAACTGCGTTTCTTCGCTCGTTCTCCAAAATTCAGTGAGAAAAGTGAATTACTCCACTCAATAAGAAGGCAGTGTACGTTCATTTACAATTTTTTGTTTTTGTTAAAAATGAAAGTGAAGAAAATAAAATGCCGCAAGATGAAATGAAAGTGGAAATGAATAAATGAATGAAATCAAATGAAAAGGAAATGAAAAAAAAAATAATTGAAATAGAATGAAATGTAAGTGAAGTTGACTGAGTGAAAAGAAATGAAATGAAAGCAAAAATGAATAAATGACATGAAAATGAAAGTTGAAAAATGAAAGGAAAATGAAAGTTGATAGATTAATGATATGAACTAGAATTAGACGAAACGAATGGTGATAATTCTGTGTTTGTATAAACCATATCGTGTTCTCTGACGCCAGGTTACAAAAATTCAGGTTATTGTCTTATGCATAAGTAAAATTCAATTATGAAATAATTACACCCGTGTTTTCCATCCTTCAGTTCCTGCGCAGTATTTGCCAAAGGGAGCCGATTCTAACTCATGCCTTATGTGCTTTATTGGTACGATAATAAAGTAGTCTCTAATAATCATCATTAAGGGCTTAAGGACTTATAACTTTAAGATTTGTTCATTAAAAATGTCATCTTACTTCAAATGGTAATAGCACATCTCAAATGCGTGGTCCTGGTTGACTTTGGTTGACGCAATAGATTGTGTTTGATCTCCAATTATATATACCATCTCTTCCAGGCAACATGGCTGTAAGGAAAGTCAATCCAGTCATAACATTATAATAAATTCCAGTTGCGGCGTTGTGAAACCTCAACAGGCTGGCAAAAGACAAGTTATATGTTTTCACGAGGAATCGCAAAGAGGCAAAGTGAATAAAAATAAATCAACAACACAGAGTGGTCAAAATGTTGCCCCGCCTTTCTCCTACTACTCCTTCTCTATCTTTCCTACTTTTTTTTTTCTGTTCAGATTATGACTTTCGGTGATAGCACTTTCGTAAAGCAGTCATCATAGCCTGAACAAAGTCACCATTTTACGTCACCATTGCTCAAGTTTTAGTGGTTATAGGCGACGCAGCTATAAGTTTGCTTAATTTGACTTTTATATCATCTGCATCTGTTGCATGGAGAGAGTTTGATTTGTGGTGGAGCTTGGTATAGTGTCTCGCCCAGCATTCACAATTACAAGTACAGGGAAGGGGCTACCACCTGATGCAACTGCTCCATCGCCGTGCATTGGAGGAAACACGTGATAGTAATGAAGAGTCACATGCCCAACACTCAGCTCACCAATTAGGGAATCATCATCTGATCAGTCTGATTCAATGATGAAGTAACGAGGAGAGAATAACGAGAAATGACGATGAAGATTCTTGTAAAAACAACAACAGCAACAACAACAACAACAAGAGCAAGAGTCACAGCTGCTGAGGCGTTAACAACACAGTCCAAATTTTTGGTAATGTCACTGCTGTAGCGCAAATTCGCGCATGGACGCAGGAGTGATCGAAATGGTTTAGTTTTTACAAGCACACGTGCACACACACGTAATGAGGTGTATGCATTCAGAATGATGTATGTATTTATGTATCTATGTATGTGTGTATGTACGTATATGAATAAATAAATGTATATATATATATATATATATATATATATATATATACATACTTCGTACATTTATACAGTATAACAATGATATCATGTAATAATATGCAAAAAAAAAAAAAGATCCTTCAGTCTTGCAACCACTCAATTACCGCCTGTGTGTTTGCTATATGTTTTCATACAGCTTATTTTCATACATTGACTGTTAGTTTCATTAATGTGCATTACATTAAAAAAAAATCCTATGGTTGTCAATGACCTTAAAGGCATAATTTATCATTTGCAGATGAAACAAACACCCAGCATTAGTGCTTTGAAATAATTCTAAAATGTGAGTCAGGGATAGAAACAACCACTGTAAAAATCTGAATCTGTATAATTGATGTGAAGTATTGTTAAATACACAAAATGTGAACAATAGTTACGATAAAAATGTTTCCAGACTAAAAAGTCTACACTTTACAGTTATGGTTTATTTAGAAAATACTGATATCTCCTTATATCTTAGGCTTATTGCGAAAATTCTATACGGTAGGATGTTTCATGATACAACAGACCTACACATCCACATATGTATCAAATGGAATATAACTGTAACTATGAAGATACGACAAGCTAAAAGAGATTATTTTAATAGGAAATTTGATAAAGTAAAAGGTAATATGAAGAGTATTTGGAAATTGATTAAAAATATTTTGTATAAAAGTCAGAAAAATACAGTTATTGAGTCTCTTCATCTCGGTAATGAAAAAGTTACCAATAGTCAAGATATTGTGAACACATTCAATGAATATTTTGTTAATATTGGTTCAAAATTGCAAGATTTAAAAAATGATATAAATGAGAATAAGTCTTTTCAAGATTATTTGAAAATGCCAAATAGTAATACTCTGTTTTTGAAGCCAATAACAAATGATGAAATAATAACTACAGTTAATAACATGAAGAACAACATCAGCTCTGGTATTGATGATATTGATATCAAGGTGGTAAAATGTGTTATTTCATTGATTTGTGTTCCGTTATGTATTATTTTTAATGAATGTTTGCGTACTGGTACTTTCCCTGAAAAAATGAAAATTGCACGAGTCACACCAATACATAAAAAAGGACAATTAACTGATGTGAATAATTATCGTCCAATATCAGTATTGCCTATATTTTCGAAAATATTAGAAAAATGTATTTATAATAGGTTAATAGAATTTTTGAATAAACATAATATACTTATTAGTAATCAATATGGTTTTAGGCAGAGATATTCAACAGAAACGGCAATATTACAATTGATTAATAAGATAAATCAGGCTATAGATGATAAAGAATATGCTTTAACAGTATTTATTGATTTAACCAAAGCATTTGATGTTATAGACCATTTCATTTTCTTACAAAAATTATGTTATTATGGTGTGAGGGGCACTCCATTAAAATTATTTATAAGTTATCTCTCAAATCGTAAGCAATTAACAAATATTAATGGTGTCCCATCTAATCTTAAAGAAATAAAATGTGGAGTACCACAAGGGTCTATTCTTGGGCCTCTTCTTTTTTTATTGTATATAAATGATTTGCCATATTCAACATATGATGTAGATTATATATTATTTGCAGATGACACAAGTGTATTTTGTAAAGGCACAGACCCAAAGACATTATTTTATAATATGAATGTTCAACTTGATTGTATAAGAAATTGGTTGTCGGTAAACAAATTGATTTTGAATGTTGATAAGACCAATTATATATTATTTGGAACAAGAACTAAAATTGACAGTAATTTGAAATTGATGTATAGAGATGAGGAAATTAAACGAGTATATGATATAAAATTTTTGGGTGTTTTTATTGATGATAAATTGTCCTGGAATTCTCATGTGAATCATATATGTTCAACAATATCGAAAAGTATTGGTGTTCTGTACAAATTACAATTTCTTCCACAGAATATTTTAAAGATGCTGTATTATTCGTTTGTTTCAGTTCACATAAAATATTGTAGTATTGTTTGGGGTTTTACTACAAAGAAAAATATTGATCGTATTCATAAATTACAGAAACGCAGTATTCGTTTGATAACCAACTCTTCATATTTAGCTCCCAGTAAGCCATTATTTCTTAAGATGAAAATTCTACCTGTTCAAGAATTTATTTCTTTGGAAAGTATGATTTTTATGTTTAAAGCTTCCAACAATGTTCTTTCTGAAGTATTTCACAACCATTTCACTTTGAATTGTTCTATACACAATTATAATACCAGGAATGCAAAAAATATTCACACACCATTAAACCGGATTTCAAAAACTCAATCCTCCATTTTTTACCATGGCCCTATACTTTGGAATACTCTTCCTCCAACACTCAAGAGTAGCAAGACCTTACGTCAATTTAAAAGGCTTTATAAAAAACATATTTTTGATGAAATGTATCTGAAACTGTAAGTATAAGTATGCATTGTTTCCACCTCTGCCTCTTTTCCTCTCTTTTCATTGTATCTTTGACATTTGTTTTATCAAATGAATTTGTATGATAATTGTTTAGTTGAAATGTATTGATAATTGTTTGTAGGGGATCATTTCCAACAAGCCTCTTGTGTGCTTTCTATGATCCCTCCATTCAAAATGTATATGTTCTAAGGCAATTGTATTTTGATATTTGTAGATGTTTATGTTTTGATATGGAAATAAATGAATGAATGAATATCTCCCAAAGGTAAACAGGACCTTTAAATGCTACGTCTTTGTTGAAAGCTCTTTTATTCAAATTAATGATTCTTGCGCTGAGTTCGTCCTATTTTTGTTTCAGCTAATTGACATTATGTCCTTCATTGACACAAATGAATACCAATTATTCACTGTTTGGACAGCCGTGATAAGAGAAAGAGAAACAACAAAAACAACATGGGCACAAACACTCGGGTCCAACTCAAGCATGTATCCATATGCCCATGTTTGTAATCACATCCTCCAACTAAAACACTGAATAGTTGGTATTGTTATTCAAATTATTATTTGTCTAAAAGCAGCTCTTTTTTGCTCAAGTTGTTCATGATATCACATGGCTTAATAAAAAAAAACCCAACAACAACAACAACAACAACAACAACAACAACTTGTGTTCTCTCGGAGATTACTGAACGATAGAAAGTGGAAATGTGATTGTCTTGGTTGTATAAGTGGTGAAGTCTCTACCATCAGGCGTGGTAGATTAAATCTAAACATTACACCCTAACAAACGAACGTGGTAATATTTCCTTCTTTCATGTATAACACAGAAAAGTAGAAACCAGTGCCGTTCATGGCACTTCTCTTGTTCTCAATTCAATTCAATTCAAATGAATTTATTAGGAATTTTCTGCATCGAATATAAGACAAATGAAATACAGTTATTTCTTTTTGTTTACGAGACAATAGAGCATACATTGTGTACATCCGAAAGTAAAACTGAGATATACGGGTACAGATTAAAGAAAAACGTAAGAGAACACGTCAATTGGGAACCAGTCGGGATAAAGTGAATCAAATGATCTGACTGCATTATGGCACATGTATTGGGAATGTGAATGCAGAAGACTGTCGTCAAATAAGCAATATAGCTTGAAGATACGACAGCCTTAAAGAGAAGAAAAAAAAAAGAAGAAAATATTGAAATAAAATCAGTCCCAGCATGCACATGCATACTATAAAAATATGTGTGTTTGAGTGTATGTGTTTATCAATACAACTCTTTCATGAGCCTTCTTCACGCATGATTATCTCCGTTGTGACGTCTTCATCCACTATAGCCCATAGCTCTCTCTCTCTCTCTCAAAAAAAAAATAGTAGCTGTATTTCAATAATGCTACAGATGACAGGGTGCTATCGAATACAAAAGCAGCAAGGCAAACCTTTTAAATTGATTGAGGCCATATATTTTTCATGCAGGCCTACACAAACATAACTGTACGGTCATAATTATTATATACAATATTTATAGTACTTTCACCTAAAGTATAAGGCCCTCTCAGCCAAAGGAAAGTAGAAATGCCTGAAACTGAAGGTTGCCGTGTTTTTGGTTTTGCTTTTGTAGTGCCACTCATTAGCGTTGAGCCTATTTTATTGATAAACTTGTCATGGCAAAAATGCTACATAGAACCATCCTTGGAAATAAAAATTGTAGGTACAGTATATCATGGCTTTTCACATGGAAGAACATAATAAAAACATTGAGATTACCATATAATACATCCTTGACAGTCAATGGCTACGCCGGGGACTTTTTGTATTTGTTCTTGTTTTGTCATTCACTATCGACGAACCTCTGTTTATATGAATTCAAGTTGCCCTTGCAAGCATGCTACAGAGCCTGGACAATCCTTGGAAATTAAAGCTGTAACGTAATATATTATGCAATGTCCCTTCACGTACGGAAGAACATGACAGAAACATCGAGGTTCCATATAATACATCCCTGAAAAGTCAATGGTTACGATGGGGTCGTTTTGTTTATGTTCTTGTTTTGTCATTCATAAGCAACGAATCTCTCTTATGATTGCAAGCTGTCATTGTAAACATGCTACGGAGAACAATCCTTGGAAATAAAAGCTGTAGGTATTACATGTATATGCAATGGCCCTTTCTGACGGAAGAACATGACAAAAACATTGAGGCACCATATACACCAGTAATGCATCCTTGAAAAGTCAATTGTTACGCTGGGTTTTTTTGTTTGTTTTTTGTTTGTTTGTTTTTTTCACCATTCATTAGCGACGAAAGTCTTTTATTATACAAGTTGTCATTGCAAGCATGCTACAGAGAACCGACCTTGGAAAGGAAAGATGTATGGTATTTAATGGCTCATTGACAAGATAAGGAATGACGAAATTAAGATTATAGGCAGAGGCTTCATCTTATTAACACCATATGTGATTCTTTTTATTTGATTTTTATTTCTGAATTTCTTTTTCATACATAAATGAAATAACAGTCAGTTGAGCGAAGTAATTGAGCACAATATAATTTGAATCTGACAGTTACAACAGATAAATGATTAATTCAAATATTCACAAATTTTTCTAACACGATGCAAAATGAAAACGAACTAGCATTATTTTATGCATATATTTATGCAAACATAGGATCCCGTATGTCGTTCAAAGACAAATTGAGCAACTCTGGATGTAACAGAAATACAGGAGAACATCATCATAAGCAAACTCTTGACAAGGACAATGGCCTCAGAAATGATTGTCTAAACAATACGACATAATATAGTAAGAATATAATAATAATGATGAGGTATCCAAAAGGCGACTGAAATGGTAGGGGCATGAAGTTCATATGCCCTCACATAGGATCTCATTCGAAGCCTTCAATAATGACTTTCTCAACAAACAAACAAAAAAGAAAAAACAAGAGAAAAAGCGAGAAAACCCACCAGGACGTCCTCCAGCCCGCTGGAGAGACCAAATCGAAAATGTTTATCTCCTGAAAGAAGCTGAACATCGAGCCCAGGGAAGACCAAACCGGAGAAGGATCACTCTTAGGAGTGTAGAGGGATATACTGTATATGATAATTAATACAAGTAAGTCAATGATCCTTCACACAGAAGAACATGTCCTTAGCACTATGGTACCATAACACATCCTTCAAGAGATTATACGCTGAATCCATATCTACCGTAGATTACCTCAAAGTATTCATTGGCGGTTGACATTATGTTTGTACACAGATTTATATTCTTTTCATATTCTATGGATAGAGGCACGGTAGGATTGTGTTCTACCGACATGACCATTCTATTCATCTACTGAAGGGGATGAAAAAAAAATGCACCACTAAGAACTGGAACGCAACTGAAATGAGCTATTTTGCCAGCGGTATTGACAAAAACAGACAAATTAGAAAACAACAGCAACAAAATATAATTGTTTGATTTGGTATGTGAACGATTCGAAATAGGAAAATTGAACGTCTTACTACTTACTATTCGATCTGGTCGGACACCTCGGTGCACTTTTGATTCCTATAAACCACAACCCCTACGATGTGTTCGGCAATGACGCTATACAGCATCTTATGCGTACGGTGCGCACGGACTTCCGTCGGTGCTGAACGACTAGTGGCTTTAGAAAACATCTATATGTACGGCCGATCAGTGGAGGGAACTTTTCAGTTAAAGTACGAAGTTCATCGAGGACGGTTCAAGCAGGACAAGAACGCCCCAATCGCATAGTTCAAATGTCTGTAAACGTCTATTCGTATTTACAACTTCTAGGAATATCCCGTTTCAAACTTATCCCTTTACGATACGCCACCTCAAACTATTCCAGAATATTGGGTAGCTTTGCTCCTTTCTGCTTATGCATTTCACAAAGGGAGATCTGCTGTGAAAATTTTCAATCACTGTGCCGTGGTTCTTGTACGAATTTTGGAGCAGAGAGAAACTTTCAGAAGTGATTCAGCCATGAATCGTTCTGACTTTTGGGGACCTACTTTGTCTCTCTTGATCTTTGTGATCTGTTTTTCTCGAATCTCTGCGCAATCAGGTAAGTGATCGAACATAATTTAATTTGCTATCTTGTAAGTTTGTAACATAGCGAGAAAACTCATCACCAGCTTCATTTTGTGGTTGATGAGATTCTTCTCTTGGTGGGGGCGCCGCGCTGTGGCATAGTGGATGAGACTCCCGACTCCCGCTCGGCGGACCAGAGTTCGATTCCCGCCTATAGTGCTTACATCCTTGGACAATATGTTTTTGCCCACCATGTCCCTCTTGACCCAGGTGTATAAATGGGTACCTGACAATGCTAGGGTAATAATAATGGCAGTACCCTCTGGTAGAGCAGTGACAACACTGAAGAGGCTACCCTGGGTAAAGATTTTAGTAACAGAGCATATTTGACAATAATCTGTGCGAACACCAACATTTAACTCTCGTAAAATCCTCATCTCAAATTAATGCACCAAAAGACGTTGCCTGGATGTACAGCCCTTTATTGTTGACCTTTCCTCACAATGTTTATTATCTTTGTCATCCTAATTTACTATTAGCAAAAGTAAATAGCAGATGGCTGGTATATCACATATAGGAATTGCAATTGATTCATGTTTTCCATTTTTCGAATCTTTCCCCGTGTCTATGGAAGCCGGAATGTTTAAACCCTAAAATTATGTCGTATTCACACTATCACTCCCATGTCAAAATTGTTATTAGAACAACTGCTATAGTGTGCAGCATGTGGTTACTTGTTCTCATTTTATCACACACATACATATATGTGAGAAGAATCTTCTGTAACCCCGAGTATTAATAGTCATTCTCTTTTGTTTATCCTTACATTTGGTTTTTAATTGTACCCGTGCTCCTCATCCTGTTCCCCACATATAGGCTTTTGTTGGGACCTACACTCAACAAGCTTTGCTTTTTAATAGGTTCCATCGTATTTCTCTTTGCATTCTTTACTTTGATTGAAAATGACACATCGACCGCTATGTATTATGTTTGTATTCCTATTTCTTTATGTATGTATCCAAGCTGGACACTCTGTATTATTATATTTTGTTATATATCATGTATTTTCCATCGAGAAATACGAAAATAAAATTGAAATTGAAAAAAAAAATATGTTTTGAGTGCATCATGGCGGGGTCATAGGTAGATACCTAATGTTATCTGAATTGCGATTTTTGTTGTGCTTATTTCTTTTTTTTTTTCTTGGAGGGGGGAAGGGGAGGGGCGGGTGTTGTGTCTTCAAAAGTATCTATGTGGAAATCTATACTATAAGATAACTAAGTCAATACGAATTACAGGTGTTCATTGTAAAATATACAAAAAATATGTTTACAAGTATGATATATTACGCGTCTTCTTGTACTGTCTACTGACCATAGACAATAACATGTTGTTAATCCTTGCTTCCTGTGTATCATTCGATAAGATACGTATCAAATTTCACACATTAATTTATACATTCTGTTGAAGAAATAATGAAAAAAAAATCAAATATGAGATGAGAAGTTTAATAGATGTATTATAGAGACGTTATCTCAAGCTGGGTTGTCGTTGTTGTTGTTGCTGTTGCTGCTGTTTTTGACGGTAAACATGATGAAAAATGTTTGCTCAAAAATTCACCCGTATTATTGTTACTACACTATTAGTGCAAAGGAACAGCTGATTTTTTTTTCTTTTAGCTGTCGCTCTCAGTGAATTTGTAACTGGTTTTTATCAAGAGTTATTGATGTTTTAGCATCGCTGTATAGGAACTCTTAATGGATTTTGGTTCCCCCTAGTTCGTCTACCTTGAGCATACCAAATGAAAAGATCCGGAATGCTGAGTTCTCCGTGGACCATTAAATTCGATTTTTGCGTCAAGGTGTGACGGCTTTTAGAACCTGTTGGGATTTGGTTTGCCGAACTATCTATAGCTCTAATTTTCCGAGACCAATTCGACTAAAAATTCCAGCGTAGTATAAAGGGCAGTGAACCTGAATGGACACACTCTAATATAGATTCTTTTAAAGGACAATACACTTTTTTTTTTTAAATTCAAGAAAAGCTCCAAAAGCAAAACTTCAATGATGACAGGCGATTGAATGAGAAATGCCCACTTCTACAGTTTCAGCATCGGATTTGTAGTGGTTGACGTACATTCAGAAAGTGAATATGATTATCTGTGCAGTTTTCCGTTTACTAGATGCCATCTTCGCCATAGCATTCATAAGTATAATGAATATGTGATAAAACGAACGTACTGTCAGTCTTTTGTTCCTCGTAGACTTGTATTGTCACCGTCTTCTCTCTTCTCGGTACTGTCTCGCGTCGTATATGTGTGTGGGTAACTGAATGTATGTACGAGTGTGTTGTCCTTCTCATATTTTCCCGGTACACCAGTTCAATGAACACCATCTGGGCGTTAGCATTGATACTCTATTCTTATTTCCTATTATTGTCGAAGCCAGCGTATCTCAAAATAGCTATATTTTTACAAACGACTTAAGTAATCTACATTCAATTATCTAGCGATCCACGTCCTACAAGCTTAGCTTTTTAGTGGATCGCTATTTTCCAAAAAAAAAAAATTGAAGTTATTTTCTGAAAGCTCGCGAAGTATACATGTATACGCATCGTTCCTTCTGATTATTGTACATGATTATGTTGATGTATGTAATTTATTTCGTATATTACATGAACCTTTTGTAAAAGTTTAGACAATATCATTTCATGATATGTATACTTTGTATTACGTTTTGATTTTCGTTGATTGGAAATAAACTATGATTGATCGAGTATTATAACTATCATTATCACGGTAAGCATTACGGTAATTATACGTAGAAACAGTATATATGCAGAGTAGAAGCAGCCACATTTTTCAGCAGCTAAGGGCTAAAGCTATCGTTGTCGCAAACGATAACTGCTATGTACACCACCATGCAAACGTCTTCCTTCAAGAATCATCTGATAACTGCCTATTTCGTATGTCGGTGTTGATTCTGCGTTTGAACGATGACAAACTTTCATATCTGGCTGGAAATGATGATGATCGATTGTTCTAAATTAGTATCAATGACAAGAATTCAACTTGTGTATTTACATATAAGATGTTTAGATATATAACAGTATTCTACACAACTCTTTAGAGTCTCCACGATTACTTTGCATTAAGCATGTTAAGGAAAGTTCCCTGTACAGTGGATTGAATTCACTCCATTTTTTCTCCGACAATCAATCCGCCAGCTTTCCCAGAACAATGACGTTTCCTCTTCTATTTAACCCTTAAAGGGGATGGCTAGTAACTGATCAGTGGGGATGCTGGGGATGAATGTTCCAATCCTTGTGGGATTCATTTAAGAGTACATTATATATCTATTGTTGTGTGAAAATTATTTGCTTCAGAACGGTCTCATATTCAAGTAATGTGCATTTTAATGTTTCCAGGTTAGCATGCCTGTACAGTGACGGGGCGATCGTGAACGGCCCGTGAACGATCGCCCCGTCACTGTACAGGCATGCTAACCTGGAAACGTTAAACTGCACATCACTTAAATATGAGACCATTCTGAAGCAAATAATTTTCACACAACAATGGATGTATAATGTACTCTTAAATGAATCCCACAAGGATTGAAACAATCATCCCGCAGCATTCCCACTGATTCCCACTGATCAGTTACTATAGCCATTCCCTTTAACCCACCCTGTTCCGGTTTCCTTCCACTGACTGGTGTATGCCCCTATCTAGGATGGTGCCAAGTTTACGGCTTCCCGAAAAGACATCCTTTCCGTATTTAATGGGGTCTATATTAAGGTAAAGGATAATGTTGTTATTATTGGCATGGTTGTGGTTGGCCTCCAGTGTCAAATATTTCGGGGTATTAAAACAAAAGAGCTCATGTGATGTTTCGAACATAATGATATCATTAAAAAGGGACTAGTGAAATTAAGATTTATCGGCGTAACTAGCTTACTTCCAATAGTGGTCCAATGATCAAAATCAACTATCTTTCCGCATGTTTATGGAGTCATAATATGATTCTCATTCTATATCACTGCGTCATCACGGTAGAGCGATATAAGAAGCCGCTAAGCACAGCATTCGTCTAATTGTGGTCGCAGTTGGGGTTAAATGGAAATAAGTGATACGCGGGTTGTTCGCCTTGTGCAGTCAAAACGATTTTCGTTAATTTTTTGAACGAAAACAGCTTCTGTTCTCTCTGTTCTCTCATTATTATGTCTCTCTTAATATGTCTTTACAGTTCCTTTACACTTATTAATCTTATAACTCTTGTTATAGCCTCACGCGATAAATGCCATTTCGGATCTTAGACTGAATTATGTTCAAAAACATGCGTGTGTTCTCTGTATTCAAGATTTTTTCTGAAAAGATCATTGCAGATAGCGTATCTCTCAGGGCTATTTTGAGCGAAGAGGGGAAATATCACGTTGTAGAGTACATTCCTTGGAGTGCAAATATAAAAGACTAAGAAGAAGTATATAGCTACTCCCGTACTGATACAAATTCAGATGTTCAATCCAAATCTATTAGCAGGTTTAGCAACCATTTTGTAATGTGTGTTTAAACAATTTACTTGTTGGATAGTGATTCAACACACGCAGACCGTCACTTATGTGCTAGCCCATGAACACAAATACATGGTGTCATTTCGAATGTTCACTGCGTGATTACGCATGGTATACCTAGTTTGGTAGGTCGATATCTAGTTATGAATGTATGACTTGTGTCATTACATGAACAGACATTGATTATCATGGGTACATGGTCATACATGCTGAAATAACTGGAGGTTGGATAGTTCTGTCATGATGTTAACATAATGTATTCAGGTTTTATGACCACTTTGTATTCCAGCAGCCCATTCCGTGCAGAAAGGGCACCATGGTTGATCTCCCCGCATTGCCATTTGCCAAATAATATTCCTCCATCCATGTGTCAACAATTCAGAGAACATAGCGCTGGCCTTATGCCAAAAGGGCCTTAAAGAACTTCCCCTGTTATGCCAAAAGGGCACTAATAGTGTACAAAAAAAAAATTCCTCCATCCATGGGTCAACAATTCAGAGAACATAGCGCTGACCTTATGCCAAAAGGGCGTTAAAGAACTTCCCCTGTTATGCCAAAAGGGCACTAATAGTGTACACAGTCTATGGTGCTAAGGGTCCTTTGGCATAACAGTGGAAGAGGTTTAAGGCCCCTTTGGCATAAGACCGACGAGGTATACTGCATATAAGACAGTCTGCTCCGTTCATTCTGTCTTTCGCGGCGGATTTCCATGAAAACGCCTGGAAGAAAAGATCTCGAATTACTCTTCTATGGCACGGATCGCCTCATGCCCCTCATGTACCCCGGATATCTGTCAATCAGCTTTATTCTCAATCTTGTTTTGATTTGCAAACCACAGTACAGTTGCTCAATTTTCATATTCGGGCAGGCATACTGTCTCCATTGTGGCTTTTCTTCTATTCATGGCCCTCTGCAAATGAAGTCCAGTTTTCTTTGTTTTGGTGGTTTGTTTTGCTTGATTTATTTTCTTCAACATTATTTCACGCATAAATCAAATTTATTATTTTTTTTTGAATATCACAGAAAACATCAATTATACGGATTATAATGTGGATGATTCAAAGAAAACAAATAAATGTCTCCATTAAAGGAATGGTATAGTAATGGTGGAGATGAGGATTGGGCTTTTAACTTTTTGTGAGATACAAAAAAAAAAAACACTGATGAAATTATATAACATATCATTCTAAGAGGACTTCAAAGATTATTTGATGGACATCGATTTTAGAATGGCTGAAATATCAACAACAACAAAAAACACCAAAGTAAAACAGAGTGATCGTAATAAAAAGTGGGTCCCACCTTTCATTAGGATCACTCTTTTGGATATCTCAACCATTTCAAAGCCGAATTTTATCAATTAAACGTTGAATTCCTCTTGAAAGTACATGCTCTTTCATATTTATAAGAGGTTTCTCATCATCTCACCGAAATGTGACAGAAACCTGAAGTTAGGTCTCAACCAAAACTATATGATCCCTTTAATTCCAAAATTATATAGTATTCCATATTTGCAAATGATTAACTAAGAAATTATGCAGAAGGACTTCCACTATAATCGGTTGGTTGAACACGTGCCAGCTCAGAAAACCTACCTACGGTGGGAGGGGGTCAGGACGAGTTAAAAACGGGTGCACGTCATGAGACCGACACCCACGAGTCATACAGCTCATGAGTCATGCAGCCCACGAGTCATACAGCTCACGAGTCATTCAGTCCACGAGCCATACAGCTCACGAGTCGTGCAGCCCATGATTTATACAGCTCGCGAGTCATACAACCCATGAGTTCGACACTAAGCTATACCAAGGCCCACGAGACGGACACATTAAGCCCTGAGCGGTATCTGTCGAACTCGTGGCTGTTTTTACCTAGTGTCGAACTTATGGGCTTTATTTGCCTAGTGTGGAACTCATGTGCTGTATGACTCGTGATCTTTATTACTCATGGACCTGTTTTTAACGTCGAACTCGTGGGCTGTATGACTCGTGGGTGTCAGTCTTGTGGGATGACCCCGGTGAGTACATTCATTTTGCTTAGCAGAATGAGAAAAGAGACATTGACATATATAAATATAATTCATTAGGTTTGCACTATTGTGCATGAATACTAAGATATGGTACATTATCATTATGATTATGATGATGACAGCGTGATGCTGAAAAAATAGTGATAATGAAGATGATAGTGATGGTGGTGATGATAAATGTGATTGCGATAAAACGAAAGGGTATGGTACTATAAAAACATTATGTATGCTTGCATTACTAGTAGTTGGTTAGTTCATTAGCTTCACTAATTCATCGTAGAAGATGGAAATTGTAGTATTGTCTTCTAAATCATCGGAATACTGTGGTTGCTTCGATTCTAACCTAACAGCCTATTTCTTTGTCAACTTATTGACAGATTGCCCTACATCGACGTAAATAAGTACTGAATTGATCAGTGTTTTAGTAGTAGCCATGATAAAAAAAAAAACATGGGCGTTCATGCAATCTGTCAGTCAGTTGCAATGAAAACACCTCGACGGAAGAATTCCATGAGCCTATTTCTTATTCTGGATCTCTTCGTCTGATGTAATCGCCGTATATGTCTGTCTATTGCAATGATACATTCAACTTAGAATAATTACAACTTCTTTGTCAAATATTGCTGTTCAAAACTACACTGTGTGTGACGCTTACATTCAATTTTCCTAAATCAACTTGACAGTTTTCAATGAAAGAGAGCTTGGTCATGTACTTCTTTTTAGGTAGGCATGCTGGGCGGGGCCTTTCTCGTTAGAATTTATTACTGTTGGTAATTCAAACATAAACTATTCATGGACCTATAATAGAGACGATAGTTAACATGTTGGTCTTCTTTTTATGCTATGGTAACTTGCGTCACTCATGCTGGTAGCATATTATTATTATTATTATTTTTTTTTTTTTTGCCGTGATGCGAGGAGAGTGTTAACAAAAATGGATGGTGCGAATCGCCGAATTGGTTCCGTGCAGTGCATAAATTGCTTTGCTGCTGGCAGAATATTTGCACCATCTAATCTCAACTCGTAGGCCGGCGGCAACGGCACCTGGCAAATTCATTTATCACTGGCACTTCCCCGCCAGCCCAAATCTCCCTCTTACTTGCCCCTCACTCCCCAAAGTTAAAGACACGGACGAGAACATGGATTCTTTGTGAGAGACAATGGGATTTCATCCTCTTAACCTTTTGTTTTCTTGCATCTCACGGGCGGGGGTGGGG